>NW_015113988.1:121461-144010 GCF_001443285.1 Poecilia latipinna | reverse complement strand
CACTCTCCACCACCCCCTCCAAAACCAGGGGTCCTTTTCAAAAAACCCCCCCAAAAAAAAAAAAAAAAAAAAAAACTCACTCAGCCTCAAGCTTTTTAGTGCACTGTAAAAACAAAATCTTAACATCTATTTTTTGTCTAGTTTCTCATGCAAATATCTTGAAATAAGACAAAACTAAATTACAAGCAACTTTTTAGCAAGATACAGAAGCTTGTTTTAAGTAACTAATTCCTTAATATTGATGAAAAAGTGCTAGCAGAACATTTTTCCCACATTCCAAGTTAATTTGTCTGCCAATAGAACATGTGCTTTTTCTTCACTATTAAGGAATTATTTAATTAAAACAAGCCTCTATACCTTGCTGAAAAGTTACTTTTAAGTTAGTTTGTCTTACTTGAAGTATAACAAGATATTTGCACTGGAAACTAGACTTAAATTACTAGGTATGATTTTGTGTTTTTTACAGTGTATGACTATTTTTATCATAACCTTCTGTACATACCATGGCGAAGGACTGGGGGGACAACGGGCCGTCTGACTGGTTGCTGGGTTCCTCTGGAGGGGCAGGAGGCGGTGGGGTTTGCTGGTTGCCCTGGGAGATCTTTAGGTTTGCAATGAGAACCTCAAACTCAGTGGTGCCCTGTCAGAGCCAAGCACAAGGAGTGTTTTTTTTTTTTTTTTTTTTTTTTTTTTTTTTTTTTTTTAACATAATGGTAACATAAAGATGTCAGCAGAAGTTTGTGTTTGCTTGAACCTTATTAGCTGTGTTCTTTGGAGGGAAAAATGAGTTGACGTCTTCATTTTTCTTTAATAGTCTGATGCCACTGGCTGGAATCTGCAAAAACAAACAGAGCGCGTTTCCTTCTTATAGAGCGTGTGAGTCAAACTGCAGGTCCGGGGGCCCAAATCCAGCCCCCCGTAACGTTGTATGTGGTACTGAAGCTCCTAAATAGAACAGTTGTGTGCTTAAATATAATTTTATCCATCAAATCAAAGCAGTTTTATCTGTATTCTGGCGAATTAAATTATTGCAAAAAGATGTTCAATATTATTTAATTTAAGCACACCACTCATCGAATTAGCTATTTATTAATATTTTAAGTGTGTTAACGGGTAGTTATGAAAACAGCTCTGATTGGGTGGATGGTTCCCACTGCGGTTCACTCGAGCCCCAAAGCCTTAGGAGCCGTTTTGGAAACACTCAACAGACCTATAATGACTTCATTTCTCTGTTTTTGAATACTATATTGGGGCATGATGTGTTGCTGTTACCTTTCAGTCAATTAAAATGTGTTTTTTCTACATTATTCCAAAGTTCTGGAATTAACCTGAAAGTAGCTCATGAAATCTATTCAAAAAGACATTGCTACTCTAAATTCTTTTCATTACAAAGATAATTTTTCATTTTCCGCTGTATGTATATTTCATTAAAATTCCTTACGTTCAAGCAGATCATTTTGCTTATAATTTATTAAATTACTTTGAAGCAAAATTCGAACAAACTTCTTAAGGAAGTTTTGCCTCATTGTGAAGCATCTGTGTTTACTCACAGCTTTACTGGAACGCTGATTCTTTCCCTGTTGTAAAGCTGCTTCCTAAAAATCAGAAAAGTTAAAATTAACCACAAGACTAACAACCTGATCATCTTTTCCAACAAAAAAACAAACAAACAAACAAAAAAAAACAAAGACACCAACATTATTGTGCCAGTGAGCTGGAGGCTGGCTGGGAGGACCGGTCTTCTGGAGCGACTGCCACACGTTGCTGTACTCCTCCTTAGACTGGATGGAGACACAAACACAAGTCTTTACACTGTTTTAATCGAGCTGACGTACATGAAGCAACATGTGGTACTTACCTTCACTTGTTGTTTCTGGTTGGGACCTTTAGATGGGGTTTTGTTACCCTGAGGCGCCACGGCGTTCTTGTTGTGCTGCAGATGAGGAGGTGAAGCAGTTAAAAAAATAAAAATAAAAAAGTCGAGAATTACTTCATCTCGCATAACGTCTGCAGTCGTTCCCTCTCTCACCTGGGTGGGTACAAAGGGCGAGCGAGGCGAGTGGTTGAGGCCCGCCAGGCGCTGCATGTTGAAGTTGGCGCTGGTGGCTGGTTGCGGTTTGACGATGGCGGTGAGTTTGTGGGAGCCGTGGTCCAGCCGGGTGCCGTGGGACAGGTTGATGAGGGCGCAGGGAGGGAGGCGGTAACCGCGGGGGGAGGTGCACCTGAGCAGAGAGACGGGACGAGTTTTTGCTCTCATCTGACCAGAGCAGCGCCTGCTGGGAAACTGCAAACACGTCTGGCTGCGAGTTTAAACGGTGCTTATTGAGACGCTCAGAGCTTCGCGTTCTGGTTTAAATGCCTCCACGTCTTTAATCCTGAACACGGCGATTCAGTTCTTGGTCTTCATGATGTTTCCTCACTAATTTCACAGGAAAATTACACTAAACTAGGCCCTGAGTATGAGGGCCACACTAAGAAAATAAAAAGAAACTATGAGAATAAAGTCATATTACAACTTTTTTTTTTTTAATTCTTGTAATATTTAAACTTTTTCTTCTAATTTAATTTTGTACAATTTTTTCTTAGTGTGACTCTGATACTCGTGCAGTTGGACTTAATTTACTCATTATTCATAGACTTCATGAATTTGTGATCTCTTACAGCTGGTTTTCTCCTGCCTTTCATCTCTGCTCAGAAAAATGTTAAAGATCTGAACCAACTGGTTTTTTTTCTTAGTTTTACCAACATCTTTTGAAACAAAAAATCCCCCCAAACCTAAAAGCACACCAACTCACCTGATGTTAAGACCTCCAGCAAATTCCTCGTCAAACAGAACCTCGTAGAGAACCTCAGCCTCGCGGTCCGCTGAAGACACAATGATTGATGTTCTTGAAGTAACATCTTTATTACTAGATTACACGCAGAGTTGAGTGTTTCTACCTCCTTTAATGCCAATGATCGTCCCTCTGTGTCCCAGTGGGACGGTGAAGCTCTCCCTGATGTTGACGACTCTGTCAAACAGCCGGTACTCGGCGTCGGGGTCTGGGACCACGCCCTGCTGCTGCTCCAGGGGCTATGCACAAGCAGCATCGCATTTTATTCACCACATAGCAACCAGTGACACAACAAACCAGCAAGAGGCGTCGCTGACCCGAAACAGGAGATGAGGCTTGACCGTCACGCGGACTTTCTTGGTGCTCTTCTTCACCTGAGGGAGGAGAAGTTACCGTGAGACGGATGCGGCGAGGACGAAGACGATGCTTTGCGATCGGAAGGAGCAAATCACAGGACGAGACGCTCACCTTGGTCTTTTCCACGGCTTCCTCGATCTTCTCCACAATGGCGGAGTCCAGAACCTGGAGGTCACATGACGCCCGGCTGGTGGAGCTGACTGGATGACTCTTCAACCACGAGGTGATTTCAGCCACCTTCTCCGCCCTGTGAAAGGAAGGCAAATAATGAAAACATGAGGGAGTTAAGAAAGAAATGTTATTTGTGGCCGTGCATCAAGTGTTTTTTGGGACAGAGAAGGGAGATGTTCAACTCTCTAAATGTCTCGTTTGTCAGGTCCGAATGTTTTCCTTGTCCTCACCCGTTCTGATCCTCTCCCGGCCAGATGTCGTCTTCGTAGAACACGTCGTCGTGACTGTTTCTGGACACTGCATCGAAAACTTCTGAAAATCTATGAAGATAGAAAAAACAGAAATGTTGAAATAAAGAATTGCCTTTCGACGCAATTCACCTTCGCAGGCACTCGCTAATTTTAAAAAACTTTTACAACCCGATAAATCTGACATGAAAACAGATGCTTTATGCGGCATGACTGCACAGAATGGAGCCGACCAATAGGTGGAGCCAATCTAAACGCGCCATAGAATCGAGGCCTGCAGCCAGGAGCTTGGACTAGAGAAAACTTAGCAGCAGAGAAAGATTGTACCTGTCCAGGTATTCAGCAAGCAGCTCCTCCACGGCAGCAGAGTAGAGCCACTCTTTCTCCGTTCTCTTGGTGTACCCGGGAACCTCCTCGTTCTTCTTGTTGAACTTCAGGTTGAGCCCAACGTTAGCTCTTTGCTCCCCGCACGGACTGAACACAGTGAAGATGTGTAAAAGCATGCTCAGCACAAGAACAAAGATCTGCATTTGAAGCCAACCAACGAGCATTCGGACACAAACTTCTTCTTGGAGCCTCGGCCGATGAAGATGCTTCCCGAGAAGCGGGAGACGAGATAGCTGCTGACGCCGAGGCGGGAAGCCAGGACGTAGCCTGGGCAGTACTTGACTGAGTATTTCTGGGGAAAATTCACACAAACAAATGAGGACGGACGCTCGTTCTGTGATTTAAAGCGACGCGTCTTCAACAGGAACGGGGTCTTACATGCTGATTCTGGATCAAGTGCTCCAGCTGCGGCTCGTGAGGCACGCTGAAAACCACCCGTATCCGACCGTCTTTGATGACGTCTTGAGAGTCTTGAACCTGAAAGAAAAGTTTAAAGAGCAGCTGGTGTTAATGCGACCGATTCTACCCAACTAGCATCATTAAAGAGAAACTTAGAGATTAGAGAGATTGTGATTTAAACAAGCTGAACTTCAGTTTACCTCAAAGATCTAAAGTAATGGGGGAAAAACATAGTAATTGGATTTTATGGTTTATTTTTATAGGCTGTTAGCTTTTTTTTTTTTTTTTTTGTTTTGTTTTTTTTGGCCAAATACCGAAGCAGAACTTGGGGCAGATCGATGATCCGATCCCTTAGAGGCTGACGACTCACCTCTCCCATGGCACCATAGTAAGGGCTTCCCACCATGAAGACTGTCGTTGATGGAGGGAAAAGTTCATCCAAACTCTTAAAGCAGGTCAGAGACGAGTAAAAGGCCTTGATGTCCTGAGAATGAGGGGAGAGCTGACGGTATTTACAGGCTACATGAATTTGACGTCCATGTTCTATTCGAAAACTGAATAAAGAGTAAACCTCAGCAAACCCTAAATGACTGCTATCAAGAGCAAAAAGTCCTGAAAAGGATATCTCTACTTCTTAGAAAAAATATTTGTGGGGAGTTTAACATATGACGCCTTGCAGCATCGTCCACTGAACAGCTTTGGTCTGAACTAAATTCCTGCACAAGTAGGATAAAAAAATGTTTACTTTTAACTACAACTGTTCCCTCGGTTCTGACTGGCGCGTTATTTCACTGAGTTTGTATGCAGGTACCTTAACCACAGTCTGGTAGGCGAATGGGAGAACCTGTTTGGCCCACTGTTTCTCCAGCTCCACCACTCCACAGGCTTTAGGGACGTACTTCCTTCCTGTCAGCATCTGACCGTACAAAAGCACGGTTGTCTCGTTCACTGCGATGCCTTTCCTCTTGAAGAAACTGAGAAAAAAAAACAACAACAAAACTTTAATCTGAGGCAGACAAAAAGAATCATTCTGCTTTATTGGTAAGCACAAATTACTGTTCAGTGATTCCTTGGACGTCCTTCACCCAGTCCTTCTGCTCTTTGTCAGATAGATAAGACACTTTAGTGGGTGGAGGACTGGACGGCCTGTCGTATACTTGTTGGACTCCAGGAGGTTCCTCTAGAGCAAATCTGAAAGACGGGTTGCAAATTTTGGTTGCTTTTACAGATTTGAATTTGAAATTTACCAAAAGATAAATGAGGAGTGCAATTGAGGAGAGGAGGCGTCTAAAAATGCATTTTCGGGATGTCAAAATTCTCACTTGGTTTCTCCGTCCGATACCGCAATAACACGAGCTTCCTCTAGATGGGGCCAGTTGACAAACACAGGCTTCCCCAAAAGGTCTGCAGCTACATGATCCCATATCTAAAGAAATAGAGAAGGGAAAAAAAAAAAAAAAAAAAAACAGTGGTTCGATTTCTGTTCTTAGCAGTGATCAGTTTGGGATTACAAAAACAAATGCTCACCGTTTCCCCGTCCTGACTGGGAAGGATGTCCAGAATCATGTTTTCTCCTCTGCTGCTCTGCTGGAACACGACCACTCCGCTCTTCTTCTTATAAAACTACAGGCAGTGAATGAGAAAATGTCAGAAATGCAAAAGAAAAAGAATTCAAAACCTGGATCGAGCATGTCATACTTGCAGAGTTTAAATATTTCTCTCAAAGCTGAATGAAACTGAAACAAACCCTTCTTTATGGAACCTCAGATAAATGCTAAATTTGAGCTGAAGTAACTCTAGACTGTGATAAACGTCAATAGGCTCCCCCACCTTGTGCTTGATGTGGTGCAGAGTGGGGAAACCGCAGAAGTATAAATTGGAGCGGTCGACGCGCTTGCTGACGTGGTCTGACGGCACATGCCAGGCGTCCATGGGGATCTGGACTTCCCTGGAACAGCCGAAGAAACTCAGAGTCACAGAGCAGAAGTTTTCTGAATGCCCTTGAAAGGTGTTCAGCTGTGACCTTTTTCAGAAGCTCCGAGGATAAAATGCGTAAATCTACCTAGCGTGACAATGGATGATGTTTGGGAAGAGCTTCGGCAGGGAGGAGGCGAATGTGAAGTCCGTGTCTGGGTCGTAGGAGTACATGGCGCACTCTGAGTGCCGGTTCCTGGCCTTCTCCTCCTTCGTCAGTTTGGAACTGAAAGGCTCCATAGCTGCTAAAAGGCACGTCTTTTTCACAGACAGACAAGTTAATAAGTTTGACTAATGGCCTCAAGTTCTGTGTGTGTGTGTGTGTGTGTGTGTGTGTGTGTGTGTGTGTACCTCGTCTATGAACGGAATGAGCACCACAGCTTCCCACTCCTGCTGCTTTCCATTGAGGTCAGTTTTGAAGTCAAGAGGATAGTATTCGATAATGGGAGAGTTTGGACTGGTCATCAAGTCCTAATAAATAATAAGGACAGATTAATATCTGAATTTCCTACTTTACTGTTCCATACTTTCTTTTGGCCATTTTTATACTATAATTACAAAAAAATCACTAGAACTGCAAGCAGTTATCGACGGGTTCCAAGCCCTTCCCAGCAGGACATCAGGCATTTCCTGCAGGGTTCAGACTTCAAACATGGAAGCCACAAAAAAAACAACATCTGTATCGTGGATGAATGAAAAGGTTTTTAGTAAGAAAAAAATTTAAAAATGAAAAATACTTTTTAAACGTTATTAATTGCTGAGCCTGTAATCCATCAAATGGGAGACATCTTCAAAGGACACAAAAACCTCGGTAAATCCACAATACTTTTAGTTCGGTTCTCTCCGTTACTGTGTGACATATGCTAAAATAATCTGTGTGAAACGGTAATAAATGAACAAGTAAATAAACATAAAATAAAATGTTTTGTTCGCATATTTCTTCATATATGATCCACTGGGCTTATTATTTGGAACACAGACCATCCTGACAAAAAAAGATTAAATAAAATAAAAGGCTGAGCCGTCACTAAGCAAAACTTCAAAGTTTCCAGCAAGAAGTTTAATTTATAGTCTTCATGAGAAAGTTTTGCGTTTCAGCCGTGACGAGAACGAGGACAAGGATTTCTCTGTGATTCATCGCCACACGCTGACAGGAGCATTTTTGGTGGAATATGCACCAGACCTGGGGGAGAATATGATGCAACATCCTGTTCTCTTGTGTCAGTTTAAACACCAAGGCTGCATTATTTTGGGTCCAATGTTATTTCGAAACACTTGTGAAGGAACTTTAAAGTGAAAAACCTCAAAGGAAAACTTACGTCAGGGAGCTTTTTTTTTTTCTTCTCTATAAGGACTATTGCACGAGGCATTTCATGGGTGTGGTGTTCTGTAAGTTTTGGGGGAAATGTTTGCGCCTGAACATCTGACTTATTAATTATAACATGCCCGTCTGCGACTAATTCAGAAAGCTGAGTTGTAAATGTCACAGTTATATTCTAAATATTATTATAGTCTCGCTTCGGTTTCATTAATGTTTCCCTGTGCCAACTCTGTGAAAACCTTTGCATTTCTCCTTGCCCCATAGCCAATCAGTGGGTAAAAAGGTGAATAAGTGTAGTTCCTTCATACGTCCACACGGTGCGCCTCTGAGCATGTCGACAGACTGTGTGTTGGTGTTTGAGGAGTTACCCTGTAGCCCTCTGGGAGCAGCTCCTTGCTGGCAGCAGGCAGGACAGCCAACAGCTGCTGGAAAGGCATGAAGGGTTTCCCGAGGTCAAAGGTCAGCTTCAACTCTGATATGTTTCGGATGTCCGACAGAAACGGGGCGTAGTGGAAAGGGTAGTACCTGCAGAGGTGTGCACGTGTTATTTAAAGCTCGATTCCAAAATGAAAGTGAGATCCGTTTCCAAAAGGCGATGGGATGTCAGTGAAACTCAAACCTGGGTTAGAAATACCAAAGAGCGAGTAGTTGCTGTAGCAACCCTCGCTATATGGGAGATGCACTCACCAGCTCCACGACTGAACACCATGGTAGTAGTAGTGAAGAATCCACTGGATGCCTTCCACGTAGCACTTGGCTTGCTTGGCGAGAAATTCACTGCAAATAAGTGGAATCAAAACGCAAATCAAAAGATGAAAACTGGTGAAGTGATCAGTGATTGACGTTGGGTTTGTCGCTCAGGTCCACCTGTGCCAGTCACAGATGACATGCTGCGCTAGTTTAAGGTGGCACGCAGCCGACATTGAGATTTTTCCACGTTCAGGTGGGCAAGAATAATCTGAACAAAGAAGAACTGCTGACAGCCACCGATGTTCATGGTGTCACTAACTGCCTGTGCTTAAATAGTGCCTCGTAATTTATTTTGTCAATAAGAGGAAACGCAGAGCTCTTTGCTCCATTTAAAAGGAAGCTGCCACACAGGAAGCTGTTGTGTTTGGGTTTTATTACCGGTCTATTCCACAAATCGTGAAAAAGCACAATGATGAAAGTGGCTTTCAATTCAGAATTAGCTTGGACTATTTTTTTCAGTACAACTTAAAATTTAAGACTTTTTAAGACTTCTTTAGGACCATTATTAACAGAATTTAAGACCTGCGATCAACATATTAATCACAGGTCTAAATTCAAGACATTAAAATGTCTTTAATTAATTTTAAAAATAAATTCAAGATATTTGAAGGCCTTAATTTTGTATACATACATTTAAGACTTATTAAGGATGTATGGACACCATGAGTTTAGATCTGATTGATGAGCCTTAGAGCTTTAAAATAATCTAAAAAAGCCTGATGTATTCGACAATAAATAATTCTTTAATGCTATTTAGCATCTAAACCACACTGAACTAAAACCCTGGAGTAAGAAGGTCTAATTCACAAGCAAGTAGTGAAATGGCACAAAGTTCAATTTGTACGTTTTTGTCATGAGAAACTAAAAAAAAATAAAAATAAAAATCTTGAAACTCAATAATTTGCCCAAATTCTTATTTTTAAACTCTATTCTTTTGCATCAAATCCCAGCTTCATAGTTTCCAGAAGAATCTGTTTAAACTGGTTGCACAACCTTTCCTCCAAAACATTAGAGTCGGTCATGTGACTGGATGCAGTTATCAAATGCTGCCACCTCTGATACATATTTTCACTCTGCTCAACCCTCTGGCACTTTGTGCTGCTGAGCCAGCATAAAAAAAACAAAAACAAAAAAGAACAAAAAACAATAGCAGGTGTGTTTGGAGACACCTACACAAGACAAGCCGCTCTGTAATTTAGCTACAACCAACAAGCTCCTGAAGGGAAATAATCTGAAAGCTAAAACCAGTCCATTCTTAGAAGCGTGAAACATAACTATCATATATTAGAACAAACGCACAGAGATGGACGTATGTTTCTAAAAAGAAAAATCGTCCTCGCCAACTATTAAATGGTGAATTATTTGAATGACACTCACTCAGACACCACATCTACGCCCATCTTGGTCATATAGTACGTCCGTTTGTATTGTCTGAACTCTGTTTCAAACATCTCATCTTCCTCCTCCTCCTCATCTGCCACGTCGTCTTTTTCTTGTTCAGTCACTTTTTCCGATGAGGTCAAGGTGGTGAGATGAATAGAAGAGTCCTTTAATTTATTAGAAACGACAATTTGGAGTGAATATTAAAAGAACAATTTTCAAAATTACCCAAGCTAAGAATCAAACATGGCAGTTTCTTTAAATTGAAATATCGTTCAGATATTTGCTTTCCTACCTCCGTCTTTCTCCCGGCTTGGATCGCCGCTTCCTGCTCGGCTGCCAGACCGGCCGACTCGTTCAGATATTTGTTGCCGACTTTACTCTCGAACCACTTCAAGTCTACAAATACCTCGCTAAAGTGTTCCCGGTCAAACTAGGAGGATTCAGAGGAGCGATGGGAAAAAGATTACTCAAGATTCCTTCACATTTTTCATGAATAAAAAGAGAAAAAAGGACATGTAAAGAAAGGGAGGAGGAATAGAATGAAGGAAGGACAGAAGCAAAAATGAAGGAATAATTGAGGGGGGAAGGAAACAAGGAAGGTAGGTAGGAAGCTAGGACAAAGCAAGGATGGAATGAAAACACGATGGAAGGACGTTAAGAAAGACACAAATATGCAACAAAGTAAGGGCACAAAAAATGTAAAGATATGAGGGAGAAAGGAAGGAAGGACACAAGGACGCAAGAAGGGTAGGACTTAAGGAAGGAAGGAGGAAAAAATAAAGATATGAGGAAGAAAAAAAAAAAAAAAAGGAACTAAAGGCAACTTTTTGACGACTGTCTTACCTCAGAAAGTTTCTCCAGGTATTTCTCAAAATTTCTGAGGTTTAAGTAGCCGTTCTCATTCAGGTAACCTGCAGTTATGAAGAGATTTCTGTTTTAATCAATGAACAGTCATCATGACCTACGAGATAAAGAAAGCATCTTGCTACATTCTGAGGTCGGTGTGAACAGAACAGAACAGAACAGACAGAAATTAAAGCTACACACATATGAACTGGACAGACACATGCAGTCAAACATGTATGATGTAATATAACTATGTGGGTGTGCATGTTTGTGTGTTAGTGCCTCACCCCCCAAGCTGGGCAGTACGCTGACGTAAGTTTTGTACAGCAGCGGCAAAGCATCATGATTAATGTGAAGATGAGGGAGGTGAGGGATGAAATCGTTTCCTACGAGGAACCCCATTAATATCCAGTCGTCTATTATTCGCTCCAGATCATAATCAGAACCCAGATGACGCTGAAAAACAGTCACAGACACAAGAGCATAGATTACAACGAGTATAGAGTGTACTTCAATAGATGAATAGATCTTCCTCTGCATGCAGCACTATTTGTAGCCTTGGAACATTTTTCACACTTCAATCATCTCTCAAAAAATTGAAACGTGTCAAAGCATAATCATGTGATAAAATGGCCCAGTCAAAGTCAAGATTAGAAAGTCACTCTCCATCCAACCTGACTGAACACGAGCTATTTCCCAATGGAAAATGCGCGAAAAATAAACATAAAATAAATGTCTACATAAAGAAATGAATATATTTGAAAACTAATTATCCATCTCCTTTCTACTTTGTGTTAATCTATCACATGAAATTTAAAGAAAACATTACTTGTGGTCACTTTTCATGTAAATGTACCATTTGGATAGCTTTGTGTTTAAGTGTGCCACACCTTCAGCTCTGAGAACTCGTAGTCGATGTACTCCCTCATCAGAGACAGATGAAGCAGGTGGAAAGTCGTCTCCTCTGGAGCCGTTATTCTGGAAGAGAAGAAACGAGCTGGGCTTAAAACACTCGATCACAACAGCCCAAAAGAACAGAAAACCAATACAGAAAGGAGAAAAAAAAGAACCTTTTCTGGGATTTTTTTCCTCCAAAGCGGACTTCCTCTCTGAGCAGGGAGAAATTATGCTCATGACTGGTTAAGCCCAACATGATCTACAAAGAAAAAAAAAAAAAAAAAAGGGGACAAGATGAGCTTCAAAAGAGTTTGAGAGGCAATGTACATCCTCGCTTTTACACCAACTCGAAGCGTACCAGGTCAGCATCCAGGCCATACAGGCAGTGTCGGGTGTTGGGATCATGATTCGGTTTGGCGTTCTCGGAACGGATAAACTCCATGATCTTATGTTCTCCTTCACCCGGTGTCTAGAAAAAAAAAAAACAGAAACATCAACGTCAACTCGAACCATTGCTAAGCCTTACATTTCAGCAGCAGTCAAAACGAACCTCGTGACCCGACAAGAAGACTTTGACGTTTTGCCACAGCTTGTCTGTAGACACCTTGTTGTGGACAAAGTACTTGAGCTGTTCCTGTAGTCTCGCCATAAAATCGGTGCCTGGAAGAAGTTTAGAAGAAAAACAGTGAACATTGTTCGAGATTGGTAAGAATCACACATGACAAAAGTTTTAAAACAAGTCAAAATTAAGACAATGAGTCAGAAAATGACTTTTGATTTTTTTAAATAAGTAATGTTCACAGTGAGAAGAGCTTTAGCCCAAACCTACCAGGAGTGATACAGTTGGAGTCGAAGCGAGCTTCTGTTGGAAGAACCTCTCCTTTATCCAGAGCCTTTTTAATCTTCTCCTCTGCTTCTTTGGCGGACCTGGACGCAAAAGAAAAAGAGTAGTCAGACTAACAATAACAGGCTGAGTCTCTGCTTGTACTTTGATGGATTTAACCTTTAAAGTACAAGCGGTAATTGTTCTATTTAGGCAACTGTAGTTTCTTCTTATTCAGATGAGATAAACTGAGAATAATCTATATTTGTATCAAAATAAAGATACAAACAAAAAAACAACAACAAACAAACGAGAAAAACAACAAAAATATACAGTTTACATGCATTGACCTCGTCTGTTTCTACCTGAATCTGCGTCCTCTCTGCTGGTTCATCTTTGCCCTTGGTGCCACACCGTCCACAGCCATGAAGAAGACCTTGCGTGGCTTGATGATCCGAAACAGTACCTCCAGGTAGTGGAAAATGTCCGCAAAGATCTTCTCCTCGGAGATGCGAAAATGGACGTCTTCGTCATTTGGGTGAGAGCACTGGTGGATGATGCCATTCATGTCCAGATAAAGGTTGTCAAATTCTGGAATCTGCAGGTAGAAAGAAAATATTAAGTCAGTAGCTCATGGATTAAAAAAAAAAAAAAAAAACACTGTCAAAGAAAGTTGCATGAATATGTATTTTATTGCCGGGGACATAATATCATACTGAAAATTTTTTAGAAAAATCCAGCTTTTTCAGTACTTGTCTTTTAAAGGATAAATTATATATGTTTGGAATTGGTACTTTAGTTGTTTTTTTTACAAGTTGATCAAAAATGTCTAGGAATTTTAAAGCAGTAATGTATACCATAGTATTTATGTTGGATGTGAATATACTCCTAACCTAAACAGGCCAATTTCTCTTAGTCACTTTTCCATACTGCAAAGGCAAAAGAACATGCATTTTAAGTATAATTGATCTAAACTTGCTTATATCTACAGCAGCAATTTAAAGAAAGATGGTCGAGGACTCACAATTATTCAACAGGGGAATGCCAATCAAAAAAAAAGAAAAAAAATCTCCATTTATTTTTATAGAAATCCACAAAGACTGAAATGTCGAGGAAGACAAGTCAACCATGGGAGGCTTTCTGTATAGTTTTATATTTTCAGTCTATTGAACACTACTGGAATTTTAACTTAGACTGGATTTAACATTGACATTTTTTGGGGGAAAATTCAATGGAACAATAAAACAATTTAAGTGATATTTGCACATCTTTCCATGGTTATAAGTGTAAGACCCTGTCGGTGTGTGTTACTTTTCAGACTGTGTCCACTTTCTAACTATTTAATTTCTTTTACAGTAGATGTTTTTCTTCAAGGATCACCAGTCAAAACCCATAACTACCATCAAGATTAGCGGGTAATGTTTTAAAGTATAAAATAAAGCTGTCAAGGTTTTTCATTTTTACTTATAGAAGACTATCTGATGCAATAAGAACAACACTGATGAAACGACAGTAGAAAAACTGAAATACTGCGCTGAGTCACTGATGTGGAGCGATTTAAGTAACACCACATTACCACGAAATGTGAGCTCAAACAAGTAGTTGTGTTTACACAAATGCAGCACAGCGCAGTATTTAAGCAAAACCCTAAAGCTATTATCATGTTTTGCCCTTTGCCACTTTATGTTGCCCGCTGCTATCGCGATACTACGGTCAGACATGTCAAATGACTGAGTTGTTGTTTGGAACCGTCTTGCTCAACTAACATCCGAATTACAAGTTTTAAAAATATTATTTTTAATATTAAGTCAAACCGTGCGAGGACATTACCAAACCAGCTCACAATTAGTGAAGGAATGTGGCTAATGACCTTGTGTCTGTAATGTGTTTAGATAATGCATAAACTATGGATTGTTTGGAGAAATAAGAGCCGTTTAATGATAAAGAAAACACAGAGGAGCTACGTGGATTAAAAAGTTTCGGGCCGCTGCAAACAGCTAAAAGCTTTCCTACCTTGTGTTCTTTGACAACTTCACTGAGGCAAGGATAGCGTTCAGAAATCCAGCGGTAAAATTTCGGCACCCCCATCTTTACTAGCAGACTTTGAGCTTTTGTATGAGCACGGCAAACAGTCGAAACTGGAAACGAGCCGTTTAGCCACGAACCCGACCAAACAGAGTGAAGGTTTGATAAAGAATCAGTAAAACTCGCTCTGTTTTGTTTCCAACGGCCGCTAACTAGCTTGTTGTCCGTAGTCCGACAGCTAAACTATTCCGACTGTGCTCGGGAAACGAAAGTTCCGGGATCATTGGCTCACCTCGAATGCAGAGAAATGAAACCTAAATAAAGCTTTTTAAAAAGTATTGTAAAAACCCTGCAATTACAATCACATTTTGATGTCGTCTTCTATGTTTTCCAACTTGTACACTTTGTCTTGAAGTCACTTTTATCAGAATATTCCAGGTTGTTTAATTCTGTTTTAATTTAATTTCTTGGACAACCAGAGAAATTATTTACCTTCTTTCAGGGCTTTTTTTTTTAAATCTAGTAAAAAAAAACAAAAACATTCTCAAAATAATTTTAAAATAAATACTATTTAATGTCAAAGTGAAAGTATATTTTTAGACTACTGTCAGTTATTTAAAATGAGGTCAAATAAGAGATTAAGTTAATCATTGCATAAATATTCACGCCTTTCAAAGTGAGTGACTTAATTTAACAGAAGTCCAGCTGATAACAGCAGTTAACGAGATTGACATTACCTGAGATCAGCTGTTATACGATTGTTATATAAACACACATCTGCATGGGAAGTCTGCTACAATGTTAATTTCATTAAAGGAACATGAATTTGCTTATAAGCACACATTACTGGGAAAACACACACACACACACACACACACACACACACACACACACACACAAAACTAACTTTGGTGTGTGGGGAGGCGAAAGGCGTTTTTCAAAACAAAGAGCAATCCATCTGATTAAACTTACTTACCTACATAGATTTTAGATTAGAAAGTTGTGATCAAATATATATTTTTTTAAAAAAGGGCAACTGAAGAGTAAGTCAAAACCTAATTCTCTGCTCATTTTCAAGCTACTTTCCAAGTTATGTGTGAAATTGGCTTAGAGAAACATCCAGCAGCTGACACAAAAGAAATTTCTTCCCAGCAGGTAACAAAAGCCCCGATCTCTGTGTGAAATGCCAAGGAGTACAGATAGAGGTGAAACCATTTTGGGGGTATTGCATAGTAATCCTCATTTGGGTAGTTACAGATCTAAAGTCAGCAGACCCTCCTCGTAATTACAAAAACCAATGTTTGGATAAGAGAAGTAAAACCATTCAGAAGCCACACATTAACTCTCAGTGTTTACCATTATCACAGGAATCTTAAGAAATCTTTCTACAAACCCAGTATGTACTTCAGACATTTAGCCTAATACTCTCCCGTTGCATATCTGCCACGCTCTTCTTGACTGCGCCAGGACTGCAGGATGGTTAAGTTACAAACTGGGTGAAGGATCAGATCCAGGGTGATCACTCACCATTAAAATAAAAGTAAACAAAGGAATAAAAAAAGAGGTTGTTCTGAAATAATTTATTCAGTTATACAAATACAAAAACACCTCTCTCACTCAGTCATAAAATAGGCAGGTCTTGGTGGTGCTTCTTCAATCCCCTCCATGTGACTTAATGGATTATCACACCACAAAAACCGACAGCAGTTCTCAAGTTACAGTGCCGCTCAGTTCAGGTGATAGGTTGTAAGCCTACAGTACGTGAAGAAAGTTTCTGTTGCTACTATAAAAGAACTAAAACCGATTCTGTGAGGTTATGATTTTTTTTTTATCAAGCAACAAACAGCCCGAACACAACAAATATTCCAGTTCCACGTAGGCAAGCCGCCTTAAATTAAGGCGAGGCTCGCTGTGATTTTTGACAAACGTGTGGATGAAATTCAAGTTATATTTATTAAAACTGCTTTTTCACCAATTTGGCAAACAGAAAAACTACATACAACAAAAGAAACAAAAAGTTAAACAACGATGGGTAATAGGGTAAAAGTTTTCTCTGAAGACATTTCTGCAGCCGTTCTGTTTTGTGCTTTGGCCTTTAAAAGAAAATGCACCAAACGGGTAACATTAAGCTGGATGTGCCGCTGAAAAAAGAAGCTCGATTAAAAAACAAAATAGAAAGTTTGATTTGACCTAAAACAATAAAGAGGTGTTTTACTGAACTAAATATAATGCTGACAAATGGAAAAGACAAACAACAAAAAAACAAACAAAAAAAAAACTTTCCTTTGGCTTTTTGCCTCAAATTCAGTCCTTTTTTTTTTGCAAAAAAAAAAAAAAAAAAGGAATCACCCACTTTACTGATGAACTGGTCCCGAGTTTGTCCTGCTGCCCGAGAAAAATAATCCAAACTAAAATTTAAAATTAAAATAAGAGCAGATCAGTTCACTGCTTTAGCTCTCTTGGTGCTCGGCAGGCAGCCTGAGATTTTCCTACATCCATCTGGTCCTTCGGCCACACAGGGAAGCAGTTCTGAAGTCCAATAGAGACGGTCAGATTTTCAGACGAGCTCAAGCACCTATGAAAAGAAAAGCAGCGCAGAGTTACTTGTTTTATTTGTTACATAACATCTGTGAAGGTTTTACAATGCTACTACAGCATAAGGACAGGAAACAAGTCACGTTTTTATTAATTATATTATATTAAAAATACATCAAAACGTTTATATACACCAACAAACATCATCTGAAAGTACTTCAGATGGGGCTAATACAACTCCAATTACACAAAACTAAAACAAATGCAATGTGATGCATTCAATTTTGGTCAATGTCTGGTTTGCTTTGCACTTCCATTTGGGAATTATAGGCAAATGTATGAAACTTTGTCTACAAACAATTAAATGCTCAATCCCTGTACCCAGCTCCACTGAACGTCTCAAATTTCCCTAAGGATGTAAAAAGAAAGCGGAGCACAAAAATGCTCTGAACACAAACCTTGATTGTTCCTTGACTGTTTGCAGCAATTAGAACATTTGACTCCTGTAAAACAAACAAACAAAAAACATATTAGAGACAAGTTCAGTACATGTTTAGAAAACATTTTCACTAAGTGATTACATAGTACAACAAGTTTCACAAAAATCCCTGCAACTAAAAGATTCTTCCGTGTCGTCAGTCACTCACTCCATCTGGCAGCGCCCTCCAGCAGACGGCGCTGACAAACTCGTTGGTGTCGTCTTCCTTCTTGTCCTTGTCCAGGACGCTCTTAACTGTGTCAAACTTGAATGTCAACAGCGTCTTGGAAAGTCCTTTGTAGTACAGATACAGAGAGTTGTTTTCGCTGCCTAGTGACAGAAACAAAAACCCAAAAAGAAAATGTGATACTTAAATTGACATCTTTTGCTCTGTAGAGAAATAGTCAATCGTTAGAGTGAATTGTTACCACAGGCAACATAGTCTCCATTGGACGCCAAGCCAACAAAGTTCTTCTCGTTGATGTGACCCTTGAAGGAGCGCAGGCAGTGAGGTTTGTTGACGTTCCATAACTTCAGCTGACTGTCTGTCGACCTGCAGATCACAACAAAGTAATATGTGAAATTAATATAAACTGGAACATTTTTAGTAGTTAAAACACTTCAATTTGCGGTTTTTTTTTCTTAATGTTTAACTACTGGCTTGATTCTCATTCTACAACTGATTGAAACTCACATTTCCTCTGAACAGTGAAAAGTGATAATCAGCTACAGAAAGCTTAGCATTCCAGGGAGAAACGGATGGATGGCTCGTCGAGTTTAGATTTGTGGCTTGAGCCCAACTCAAATGCAAAATTTGGACTGGGTCAGGTCCAAATTATTTTCTTGATGGTCAAGTTGGGATTGAGCTTCTGTGGAGCGCTTAATAGGCTACAATGCATACAGGACAGAGAAAACCAAACGAGGATGCACAACATAAAGTTTTGCTAATCTACTTATAGTGCAAGTAGAGGAAATGGCAGATTACTCTGTTTATGACAGAAATAAGGTAAGGTACATAGGCTAATTAGACTAACAAAAACAGCAGCACACTGCACAGTAGATGGGTAGGCAGCCCAACTCTGCTCCGCTCCCATCAATCACACATCCCAGATGATTTGTACTTGACTCACCGGGTACAACGAGCGACAAAATGGAGCTGAAAGTTAGTAAACTAAAGCCAAAAACAAAAGCAGTAAAATCTTAATTAAAAGATGTCGGGCTTACTTTGGGTCGGCCCTGTAATTAAAGCTGATTAGTCGGGGCCGATCGGGGCTCGGACACAATGTGTGCTGGATTTTATAGGCTTGATCTAAACTAATGACGCCAGCAGATGGAACTCAAATGAACTTGGGCTGTAAATGTTCAAGTGTACGACATTTGTAGGCTAATAATTAACTGAAAAGGCATCATTAAAGGAATTAGCAGCCTTTCCAGTGTTTTGGGTTGATGTCATCAGTGAAGGAAACAAAAAGTGAACCATAAATATATATGCCAGAAAAAGAATCTTAATTATGTCTACTTAAAAACATACTAAAAGCATGACCATAGCCTCTAATTTGTGAACAGTGTTGGAGTTGGAGGAATTATCAGCACCAAAAACACTCAGGTAACAAACTTTGAGTAAAACATTCATCTTAGACATTACTGTAAAAATAAAATAAAATACAAAAAACATGTATATGTATCTGAAGATGATTCCAACTTACGCAGAAACGATCTCCTCTCCGTTCACAAACTTGGCATAGGACACCGCTTTCCTGTGGCCTTTAAACACCATGATTGGCTGCTTAGTGTTGCGTAGATCATAGTAATGAACACAGTGATCTGTTGGGGGGAACAACATGAGGAGGGTAAAAACAAAAGAAACGTCCATGAGGCAGCGAGTGGTGTGTTGTTGAGTTCTATTCAGAAACCACAGAGGTTTGTAGACATAGTAAAGACGTGGTGCAATGTCCTCCCTGTGGACCTGAATTGTAACAAGAAACGTTTTTCATCATTGAAATCTGTTTGTTTTTTTTTTACTGATGGAGTTTAACTCCTGCTTGGGCAAGGTCAAGATTTTCTTCTTTTTTTTCTTAGTGGACCTCAGAGGCTCATTTTCCATGCCGGTTGTTTTTGTTCTTTAATGCTAGTGATAGCAAAGACTCATTTATTATGATTCCTACTCTCATTTGAGGTGGGTATAAATGTTTGTCTGGACCACCAAGGAGTGTGTGACCACAGAAGAAATGTAGCATTCTTGCAGAGGAATTAATGTAGTGGGAGGTGAGAACCACAAAAAATAATACATCAAATCGAAAGAGAAACAAGTTTAAACTTGACAGCACAGAATAAACATGCAACAGCAGAAAATTAACTGAATAAAAATTCATTCTCATCCACAGCCGATGCACGATTCACTTACCTGCACAGCCGAAGGCCAGGTGATATCTGGAGGTTGGGCTGAATTTAACACAGCACACGTTAGCTTTAGCCTCGATGCTAGCCACAGAGTTGTCAAGATTGGTTGACCACAACTTCACTGCAGAGGAAAATCAAAACATTACAAAACTCTGGAGGAACTCCTTTTTCCTGGAAGTCCAAATATTTGTTCCAACACAAAAATGAGTTTGAGAGGTGTACCATTTGAATTCAATTCACCCACATTTGTCATTTAAAATATGGATGGACTAGCAACCTGCCAGGGGTGTAACCCGCCTTTCGCCCAATGACCACCTGAGATGGTCACCAGCTGCCCTGCGTGCCTGAAACCCCCCCAGGGATTGAATGAACAGATAATTTCTGGTGCATTTTCAAGGTCGCCACATTTAAATTTCATAATTTTGGCCACTCGATTGTGCTTGACTAAGACTCCAGGTTTGAAACTTATGCAAGAGTGAATGCAAATCTAACAGGCGGCCACCTTACTATTATTATTTATTTATTTTTTACCTTTAGCGTCATCAGAACCGGAGGCTAATAGCTTGGGGTCCATCAGATTGAAGTCGACACTCCAGCATCTTTTTTCATGTTCCTGAGAAAATAAAACATGAAACTTTATAAGACTGGCAAAAAGTGCATATCTACCATTCCAATGACGTGTAGAAATAAAGTATGACGCCCACAGCTTGTCATAAGCAAGCAGTGGGGTTATCACACCTGGTAGACTTTGGACCGCTGGCCGGTGAATCCGTCCCACAAAATGACGGTGCCCTCATAGTCGCTGCTGGCCAGAAGGTTCTTGTGATAACTGCTCCAGCTGATACAGCTACAAAAATAGGAATAATATTAATAAAAATAATAACACATCAAATTTAAATAGCACTTTTTAGGACCCTCAGATGATTTACAAGAAAAACACAAACAACACAGAACAAGATAAACAAGATTGAGAGCACCTTTCACATTGGTATTCAGTTAATTACTGATATGCTATTTGGTACTGGAACCTTTTGTTTTGTTGTTTCTACAACAAATTAAATCTGCTTTTAGTTTTGACTCTTACTAGTAGATATGACAGCTCATAATTATGCTCATAATTAGGTTACAATACTGTGTAATTGGTAATTAGGTCTAAAAAAAAAAAAAAGGTGGCATCATGTGTTTGCCAGTTATTTTATTACACAAACAATGCCTACAGCATGCATTTATATCCTATTCACATTTCTCACTTTAACTTATGCATTTTATTGGGAATTGTTGCAGTAAATGATTAATCAATTTTATCAGTTACTCAAATTTTTGGGTTTTGACGATTTAATTTTTGGATTTTTTTCCAGGACCAATGCATTCCTTGTGTTTCCGTAGTTCAGAGGGATGTCAAGGCAGCCATCTTGTTTGACAAGCATGTTTTAAAGCTTCTATCCATCTGGACTTTGAATGCAGGTCAACTCCACGACAGAATATTAGAGCCGCGTAAATCAAAACGTATCTACATCAGTTTAAAATAAAACCTGTATGCCACTCACCTGATTTTGGAATTGCAGGTCATTTCATTGACGGGGTAGTGGATGTCCACTGCGTCCTGGATCACAGTTCCATACTCAAAAACCTTGATCTTTTTGGTCACACCAGCGATGGCGAAATAGTCACAGTCACGGTCAAACTCAATGCTGAAACACACGGCATGCAGTAAGCGGCAGACAAGTTCGCTTTGGTCAACTTTCTTTATGAAGTCAGATCATTTTGGTGCAGAGTAAAAGTTTAAATATTGAGAGATTCACGACAAAAATCATGAAAAGTTGTAGTGAAGCCTTTGTTTTCCGTACCTCGAGACAATACTGGAGCCGTTATAGAGGTCACTGGCGTAGGAGAGGGTGGCCAGCGGCCGCACAGTGTTGTAGCGAGTGAATTTGGACAAACACTCCATAAAATCCTCCAGCTGGTTCAGGTTCCTGCCCTCATCTGAAGAAACCAACACTCAACTTCATATTATATTACATTTATACATTGCATGTTTTTATACATAATGCACTCGTTTAACAAGCAATTACACTGTGGCTGCCTAATCACTAAATGTGGTACTTTTTTTTTTATTTCATTTCCAAGATATGGGGGAAAAAAATCCCCAAAGAGAACTGATGTTTTGCTTTTAATTTAAAATTTGAACAATTTCTTCACAGATATAAATTCCATTGACATCTCATTTTGCTTAAGGCCTTTATATAATACACACAGACTGGATATTATTTATACTTCTGGTGGATTTAAAGTAAATATCTGACCAGACATGTTTCTTCTGCATGCAAGCTTAAGAATCTGTGGCAGAATCTTAAGATTAGGGTGATGGTAAAGACGTATTCATCCCAAAAGATGAATTGTCAAGAACCAAAATGGAAACATGAAATAGAGCTCGGCACCAATTGTCAGAAGAGTTTGATTCCTGTTATGCTAAAAACATCTTTTCAATCGTTAAGTGCAACGTCCTGTATGGTAGTCTGGACCAGTCGTCCTTCCACTGTCTACAAACTACCCAGAATGCCCCAGTCCAGGCTTCTCTCCATTCTGTTTTTAGAATCAGCTTTAAGCTTTTTATAGTTTTACATGGTCTCACTTCGCCATGTTTATTTGACCTACATTTCATTAGCCAACTAGCCTCCATGAAATGCTAGAGCAGGGGTGTCAAACTCAATTTCACCGAGG
>NW_015113988.1:66546-116902 GCF_001443285.1 Poecilia latipinna | reverse complement strand
TGCTAGAGGATCTAAAACTAAAACATTAAAGGCATCCTAGCCTTTGTGGTGTCTGTGGAACACTTTGGCACCACAATCAATGCTGAAGACTCCTTTTTGTTATTTGAAAATGCATAAAATGTTAACTTAGCAACAGATGTGGCATTAAAATGTCGTTTGCTCTTCAGTGTCAGCAACGAGACACAGCGCTTAAACATTTTATAGCTAACTGCAACATATTTAACCTCTTTAGCTGCAACATGCTGATTTTTCCCATACCTGTGATGCGTGACATTTTGTTGGAGAAGTAGCACTGCTCCAGATCCTCAAAATGAGCAGTCAGCCTCTTTCTTCTAGATGCCAGGGTGCTGTTATACCAAGTCTGTCGCTTCACCTAAACACATCAGTCCAGCAGTTAGAGCTAAGAGGAAACGTGGACGTAAAAAAAGACCCTGGCACAACTTCCACTCACAGCTCAGTACTAATTAACAGAATGAGTGTGTGCTACATACCGGAGTTGTTCCACCAAATCCTGGCGTTTGGTTGTAATCTGGAGGTTCAATGATACTGCTATATAGGAAAAAAAAAAAAAAACAAGGTTATAAAACAGATACAAAAAAGTCAATTTCATGATTATACCAAGAGATTTTTAGTTATGATAAAACCAACATTTTATTGTAAAATAATTGCATTTTCTGTACGTATATTATCAGAATCCATATATCCGCAGTACCTAGGGGCCGGAGAAGGAGCCTCAACATTAGGCACTGTGCACTCTGCCTCCATCGTCGGGGAGGAAATCCCACTTACATCCTAAATAAACAGAACAATAATTATTTATCTCATGAGAGGGGTGTTTCTGAAAAACAATAAGGATGATTGTTGATTGTAGAGAAGCTCTGTTTATTTACCTCAACACGCTTAATGTCTTCTTCTAGGAAGTTTAGCTCTTTCTGTAGCTGATCTAGTTGCTGTTGATGAAACCGAAAACACAAAACTATTTGGACTTTTTATATTTCGTGACATCTTTTTTTTTTTTCTTCTGTTGGTAGTCACTTAAGCTTTAAAATATGTGTATATTTTACAGAGCAGTCATACCTCTCTCTTGTTTCTTCTTGCTTCCTTAAGGAACTCCATGAGGATCTGCCTCTGAGCTGCTTGGGATTCCTAAAGCAGGTAAAGACATAAAGCACAATCAAGTAAAAGCAGAAACGCATCAGTTGATGCATAAACAAATTTTGACCTTTTCTTGTCAGAGTGACAAATGGTGTGGTTATATGGAATAGAAAGTTAGATTAATATTTATAGCAAAGCAAATATTTTGAAAAAGTTCAAACTAGACATCACATGGTTTGTCATTGGCTGAGAAAATTATTTTTTACATTTGTGGATGGTTTTTAAGTGTGAAACTAATTGTATTCTTAAGTGGTTTGTTTTTGTTAAAATTTGAATTAATAAGCAAAAAAGGACAACAAAAAACAAACTTAGTGACATATTAGGCATTAATGTTATATTTAACATTTCTTGGTGGTTTTAAGTGCCTTGTAATTTCAAACTATCCCATCGGAGCTTCATTGTGTTGCACAGCTATTTGTCTGAAGTGATTGTGGTGACATAGTTTGCGCTCAACGTGTTCCTTTGAAGCCAAACATCTCCATGTTCACTTCATGTGAGGGACATCTATCCAGCCACATTGTGACGAGTTCAGATTCAGGCTTGCAACAACAAAAATCAACTACAGTGTTTTCACGGAAATGACTCTTTGTAAGAAGATCCTCCCACACAAGCAATGTTTTTCAGACTCTAATTTTAAACACCGTATGTTCATATTGGAAGAAGAAAAGCCCACTTCAAAAAAACAACAGTAACAATCCCAACCATGATGTCAGTGTTTGGGGTTTGAAAACATCAATTAGAGGTTATCATCACAAGGTTAAATTATAATTCTTATGATCATCTAAACAAAATCCCAGTAATGATAGAAAACCTACTTGCACAACACAGTTTGTGTAAATCAAACTTACTGATTGTGAGACAGTGATGATGTGACCAAATATAAATCAACAGGATGCACTGCAACTCCTCCTTCCCCTTTTTTCCCCTCACACAGATTGAGGAAAAAAAAAGAAAAAAAAAAAAAAACAGAGGAAAGGGGATGTAAAAGAGCTTTCGACCAAGGTTTAGTGGCACTACCAAGAATCAACCTCTGACCTTTTGATAAAACCGCCATGTTGAACATTACCCAGTAAAGAACTTGCATGATTGAAAAACACACCCGAATTAAATTAATGCTTTTTTAACAGGCTTCTGTGCAACTTTATGACACACTGAGAAATGATTTGAATCAGCTGGATTGGAGCTAGGACAGAAGACACCCTGGTTTAGACAAAGCAAACAAACAAACACTTCTCTGCAGGTTTTATGTTTCTCAATAAAACTGAACATCCATTATGACACCATTATACACCATTATACAGCTGTACCTATAAAGAACCACTCTTGGATTAATTTAGATATTTTTAAGACTCGCATATACCTTGTACTTAATATTTCTAGGAGCAATCAACAGAAATTCTCCTGCTGCGACCTTATAGCTACACCTTATAACCCACTGATTTGTTTATGTATTCAGAAAGTCCTCCTCTTCAAAGACTTTACTTACTGCCTCCAGCTGCTTCTTCTTCTGAACCAAAAGCTCCAACATCAAATTGACATTTGCGAGGTCCAAGTTTTCTTGATCGGGACTCAGAATATCCTGGAAGACCTGCCACCGTGGCCAGTTCTGAGGACCAGAGGCGACGATCGGAAAGGAGAAAAGCGATATTTCAGAGGCGGTGAGAATTAAACTAACAAAAATAAAGACATCATACTCATACTCACAGGATGATCTAACTTTAGTCTTTTTTCCTCAGACCTTTGTTTCTGTTTAAGGATCAGTTCATTTACTGGAAAACATGGGATAAAATGATGGAAGGAAAGGGGGTAAGAAGAGAAGAAATCAACTGTAAGAGTATTGAAAAAGAAAAAGTCATGATGTGAATTATCAATAATGCAAAGCAGGGCTGATCAGTCGATGTAACATACTTTATCTAGTTTGGTTACCATTTCTTTTTAAGTTTTAGTATGAAGATGGCTTTATAAACAAAATGATAATTGAACAATTGCATAGACTCACCCTATTCTGCTTAAATTTTAAAACCGCAATACAAATACACATTGAAACTTACAGCTTTTGCTGAAAATGGCAACTCAAAATACCTACCAAGAAAGTTAGGGTACAGCTGATCCACATTATCAACAATATAGTTACACTTGGGACATCTGTTGCTGTCTTCCAAGCTCTGACGAATACATTTGAAACTGCAGACAAGAGAAAGAACAAACAATTAATCAAAACAAAACCAAACAAAAAAAAACATTGATCTGCCAGGTAGGGATGTAGTACATTATAAATGTTGCTGAGTACCAAAACCGTCAACAAATTTAAAGATAATATCCAGGGTTATATGTTTTTTTTTTTTCCACTAAGGAAACGAAACAGGCAATGAAAACACAGATGAGGAACACAGTAACACTCCCTCCAATTGTACTTTAAAGGCATAACATTTCAAAAAAATTGCACCAAGTAAAATAAATTGCCCGTTCTGTTTTACGTACATCTGGGTTGATGACATCATAAAAGGCACAAAGAATCAAGAGGATCAGCTGGTAAAGTTGGTAAACATTATGGTAAATGAGTGAATTTGACAGATTTAAAAACAGATTCTGAAACGACTGAGTTTCATTTGTGTTGCAAGGACTTTGACCTTAAATGAGTGAATCATAAGTTTGACTCGTGTGATCCCAAAACCATAATGCATGCTGCTGTCGATAGCTGGATCATACTGTGGCATAACAGTGACCCTTTTTGAATGCATCCCTCTTGGGAGTAAATTTATATTCCTGATAGATTTCTTTTCAATCTGGCTGTTTCCAGTCTATATTTACCACTCAGAAATGTGAACTTATCCTCCTTTAGCTATCCCTGAACAAGTCCTAACTGCTCACAAGTGTGACTTAAAACGTTTTCCTTCTGGTGCTGACTGGATCAACAGTGACGGTACAGGCTATTCTGCAGATGCCTGCATGATGGGGCTAACAGGTAGCACTGAGCTCATTATATGTCTGCCTCATTGATGGTCTTTTTTTTGTTGATAGAAATACAAGATGATGCAGCAGTCCAGCAGCAAGCATTGTTGAGATGCTTTGAGCAGACCATATGGTTTTTCTAACAGCTTGGCTCAGAAGTGATGGCTGAAGATCTTTGGTAAAAAAAAAAACTTGATATTCCAGCCTGGATCTTTTTCTCAAACAGCTTCTATGAGTTTGACTGCAGCCAAATTTTCCTAAAACCCGCACCGTGCTCTCACATACACGCTAAAGTGTAAAACCGCAGTTGTTACAATAAAATCGTGGACAGAAAAAACTTTTTGGATACAACATTTGGTAGGTTAATGCATTTCAAGCGCCACGAATTTTCATTGTGCACGCCTAGAATACATTTGACCACTTGGATGGACTTTCACACCTTGACTGGATTTTAGTGAAAATGTTGCCAATGATAATCAATGTGGTCAATGCAATATTTCAGATTTCCCAACTGAAATATTGCATTGACCACAATGCAATATTGTCAATGCTTCTGCGCTAGCTGGAAAGAATACTAATAAACATCTTTAAAGGGATTAGTTGATTAAAAACATGCAACAACAACAAAAAAATCCCTCTATGGACTGAATGCATAAGGGGGAAAAACTACCACCAAATGGGAGCCATCAATTTATCTGCCTAAGTATTAAGTCTTTGGATGCACTGTGAGTTTAATAAAAATTATATAAACGATAGAGACATACTCTAATACACAGACAGGGATAATCTTGCAATGCCTTCATTTATTCTGGGTCAATTTTAGATCATTTTTAAAATGTTTGGAGAGTAGCTGAAAACCTTCCGACCTCAAATCAAACTTTAACACTTACCAAAAACTGTGTCCACACTTTGTCATGTGAGCCTCCTCTATCATTTCGAAGCAAATTGGACTGAAAAGAAAAAAAGAAAAACGGAGAAAAGTTCTATCAAAATTCAGATGTCAGACTTACTTTGGATGGCAGTCCCACACAGAAGCTTCATGCTAACTTTGAGATAAAAACTAACCACACAAAGTCGTTGCTTTTATCTTCGTATGAGTTCAAGAGGCCGTTGTATAGAGGTGCTTGATGGAGGGACTTCTTTCTGCTGCCTGAGGACGCTGAAGGTCTGCTTGTTAGGGAAGCGAAGCTGCCTGCCTCGTTTGTTGCAGCCAGAGTCCGGGAGGGCACAACATTCCCAGCAGCGGGCCCATTGCTCGTAACGGCATTGCTTCCACTGCCTCCAGTGCTGCTGCTGCTGCTACTACTGCTGCTGCTGGTGCTGGTGCCAGGCACTGAACTTGCCCCACCACCACCGCTCTGCTGCGGTCGGCTGCCAGACATACTGCGAGGCCGTTTAAAGGATAAAAATCAAACGCTCCACCAAAATGCTCTGCGCTGCCGTTCAAAGCATCCGGACAGCGCTCCTTTTCGGCTGCTTTGGTAGGTCTGCAAGCTAGCTGACTTGCTTCTGTGCTAGCATCCTGGGAAAAAGCAAACAGTGGCCAAACATGAAGCGCGTTTAATTCTTCTCCGCCGTTGTCTGGCTCCCGCTTTTCATTGACGACGTCTCACACAGTCACTGGTTCATAAAAAAACAAAAACACACCAATACTGGGACGGACATTAAAATAAGCTCAACTGCGTTGTCCAGGAGATTACCCGGCTAGCTACTGTTAGCTGCACAAAGTGATCTCTTGAGTATTTTCGACTTACCTAGATGGCTGTTGTGCGTCTAAGTTTTTCACTACCGCCCCCTGGTGGCCAGGAAGTCTGCACTAAGTTTTCTCTCTGTACAGTGGTTCTCCGTGTATTGCCACACTGACTTACATTATAAAATAATAACCAAACAATTTTCAATTTGGTGCGAGATTTTCTTTTTTCAGAAAAATAAAATAATTACCTCTTTATGTTTGCCTGAGGATCTTATTAACCTATATATTCCAAGGTGAAGTGGATTTTGCTCAGGCTTGATGGGGTGAAGTGGCACATATTGGTTCTCCTGCATCAAACCTATGTAGATAAATAACATGGGGCGAATAAGAGGACAAACTCATATAAAGCCAGTTTTTCAGCTGATTTCCTACCAGTGAACAGGGTTAAGTTGGGTTTGATTCTCAGATTTTCTAATGCCAAGAAATTAATGAAAAAACGATTTGCTCTTGCTGATCTTCATTATCGTTGCTGCTCTTTTCCGAGTAATTCTTTTGAAAAAAATCTTTATGATTACTATTATCACTGATACTCAACTGTATTAATCCCAGGCTAAAATAAATCAAATATAAGCTCGATTTTTTTTAGCCTGGGCATTGCTTCCACTGCTGCTGCTGCGTTGTCTCTAAAGATTCAGTCCTGTTTGCAAGTTTCATACTTTTTGTGTTGTCCTTCGCTGTTGTTTTTGTGTGCATTTTCACTTTGAAGATAAAAGTTCAGCAAATCTCAAATTGAGTTTTAAACAATGTCCACTCTGTGTAGAATTATGCAGGTGAGCTCTGAGCAATATGATAAAAAATATCTCAACTGAATTCCTAAACAGGGATACTGAAATATAATCCCAACAAATTAAGAATAAGCTTCAAATCAGATACCAGATACCAGCTTCATCATAAGCAGCAACATTTGGATGCTAATAGGAAACAATAAATTTGTGCAAATGATAACTTTTTTTTTTTTTGCCTTGAGGCAACCCTCCGCTGATGCTGCCCTGAGCACAATGCCATACAGACCATATGAAAAACAGCGTTGGAATGTAGATAGGGACTTGTTGAGATCAGTATGCAACACTTATTTTTACATTTTATTCTTTGTTGTTTTTATGGTTTATTATTTAAAAAAGTAAAAGAAACCTTAACAACAATGTAATGAAGCCAAGCCAAACTAATGGCAAAATTTGAATAGGTCTAATGATTCTCTACAGATTGATCATATTTGTTAAAAATTTGTCATAAAGTCAACCAGTCATCTAAAGAATATGACAATCTTCCAGCATACGGATATGCATGGAATCATCTAATCTCTAACTACTCACGAAACAGTCTGAAGAAATAATATTTATACTGTATTTCTAATCATCCAGGTTAAATGTTTATTTTCTAATCCAGAATGGCATATTTTTTTCTTTTTTTTTTTTACTCCTGTGAGATAAAGCACAAGCTGGTAGGTCTCCTTCACAAAGTCCAGTGAGTTGTGTGCCAAGACACACAGGGTCGTGTCTTTCAGGCATCCACCTGCAGCTCTGCAAATAAAACCTTAGAAGCGTGCAGTTTATCCCGCCCGCTTACTTGTTTTTCCATCATTACCTCCACTTGGACAAACAAGGGGGTACTCCACGACGGCCTGCGCGGCCTGGATTTTCCCATGTTTTTGTTTGTGGAAGAAGTTTATATGTATCAATATGGAGCTCAGTTGGGACATAAAATAAAAAAAAAATTTTCAATAACAGGGAAAAAGCAAAGTGATTTTGCTGAAAAGGACCACCGTGCAAGATATTTTTCCTGATGCTTCTTTTTTTAAAAAAATTCAAAGACAAGTCTTAGGAAGCAGGAAAAAACATAAAAAAAAGTGAAGTCTAAGTTCCATATAAATTCAGGCTTGTACAGCAAGTGTTCCTTGTTATTTGTATCCCCTGAATGCCCCACACATTCAGGAAACTGCCTCTGATTCCCTTTAGCGTAACACCTGCAGCTCTATATGTATGCCGCATTGCATTTGTCCACTCCCTCCCTTTTATTTAATAGTTATCGTAACTGAAAAGACTACCCTCTTGTACAATTTTTTTTCTTCTAATTTCTCCCCCTCCTCATTTGCCCTGCACATCAGCCTGGATTTTCTCCCACTGGGTCCCCCCTCTTTTGTGTGAGAAACCAGGTTGCGTTTGTGTGTGTATGTGCGTGTGTGTGTGTGTGCGTGTGTGTGTGTGTGCGTGTGTGTGTGTGTGTGTGTGTGTGTGCGTGTTTGATGAATTTGTGTGGCGATGTGAATAGGGTGGAGCTGGAGGGTCAGCGGTCTTGGTGAGCTGGATATTACAGAGGTAAGAGAGAAATGTGTGTGTGCGTCTGTGTGTGTACGTGAAAAGGAAAGTGAGGGAAAAGGGGGAAGACAGAGAACAGGCCTCGGGGTTGTTGAGGTCATACGGACAAGCTGAGATGAAGGATAATCTGCGGAGGTCCCTTACAGTGGGTGGTGGGGCCCCATTGGAGTTCACCTATTCAGACTCTGCACCCCCTTCTATATCTCTCCTTCTTTTTCTCTTCTAAACTTTCACCTTCAGCCCCCTATTTTTTATTTTTTATTTTTTTGTCACCATCTCTTATTTATCCGCCACCCGGCACAGTTGCAGCTGGATTTCAAAGCTACGTTTAGCAGACAGATCCCTCCGTCAGGCAGGCTGGAATTGAGGAATTCCTGCCTCCCAGTCTTTAGGAACTGTTTTGCCCCTTCAGGGGCCCCTGCCATAACTGCCAGCGGCCTCCTCCTCCATCTCCATCTCCAACCAGGGGCCTGTTTGCAAATTGAGCCTGACAAAAAAAAAAAGAAGAAGCAGGGTCTGTGGGGGGAGAAAGAAGTGGCAACATTACAGAGGGTGTACAACAACAACCACCTACACTCTAGGAGCCGTGTTTTTGTCATTTAGCTATCACTAGATAGAAGAAGGATAGAATAAAAAGTGAGTGTTGGATCACCAGATGAACTTATTCACATGACCACAGGAGGAATTTGTAAACAAATAGGACTCACGTGTGGGAGTTTTAAAATAAAATCCAAAGCACAAAAATCTTTTGTGATTTATCATACTGGAGCCAGCTGACAAAATGTAATTTATCTATTCAAAACTAGTCAAATTCATTAGTTAAAGCATTCAGCTATGCAAATGTGTTTGACTTAGCAAGGTGTCAGTCCAGAAGAATGAGTTAAATGGGCTACCAAAGAATATGTTAAAAAAGAATAACCCGTAATCTGGTTGACTAAGAAAGTAATAGCTGCTTTGCCATTTTGTGCCTTTGTTTTGTGGTTGATTTTCTGCACTATGTTTTTGGTGCAAAGTGGTGCTGTTTGTAACTTGATGTTTATGTCAACATTTTATTAATTCGCACCCCTCAGGGGAATGTTTTGTACCCACTTGTACAACCAACAACTTAAAGTATTTTTCTATATTTAAGTTTAAGTAAATATGGAAATCTAGAAAGGGAATGTGGCTATTTAACATTCGCATACCAGGAAGAGATTATTTAGGTTTCATCAAGGATCATAATCCATTTATAAGAGTCAAAATAAATTGCCAAAATAAATGTCACTGGTGTATACAACAGCATTCTAGGTAATCTAAAATTGAATTATTGAGACTCAAGGATATGTCTTATTATCTATCTCCATGATTCATTTAGACATTTATAATGAAAAGTCAAATGTGCCATAATTTAAGTATGTTCAAAATTGGTGTATTTCTGTTCAAAAACACAAACTTCAGCCCCAGTCAGGATTTAAACTCAGAACCCCAGACCTTGTTGACGATTTAACAGCTAACAACTGTGTGCTAACAGAGTTAACAACTGTTCCCTGAATGTTTGTGTATTTAAAATTATACACCAAAAACACATAAAGATACCAGCCTCAAAATGTCCAATGAAAATTCTAATTACAAACAATTAAACTTAATATTTACCTATTTGCATCTAATACATGATTAATTCTTTGGTTGTAGTACGAATGTCAGCTAGCACTAGTTAGCGTGAAACAACAGTAAACAATCAACTAAGGTAGTTGATTGTTTACTACCTTAGGGCTAAAGAAATTTTTCCTGTAGTATTAACTAAACTCACTAACACAACAGACGTCATGAACACTGATATAATAGCATCAGTGTTCATGACATTGTTATATCATGGTCTGTTAATTGTATTACTCAAAATGGAGCTATGTGAAAAATAAGGAACCTTCCAGTTTCTTCTTCCAGTTTCTTCTCTTAGGTCACAACGTTCCCCCTCAGTGTTTGGTTAAAACTGCCTAACTTCTGTCCCAACAATGTAAACTCAGAAATAAATCCAGCAGTCACTATTGGGTAAGTACACCTGTCTTTTGAGTTAGCATGCTGGAACTAGCAAGTTTATCTGTTTGCATCAGTCAAAAGTACTGATAAATTGCAAACTGTCTGTCAGATGTTTTCCTCCTTAGTTCATAGTTTTCTTCAAATATGAAAAAAGCCAAAGATCAAAGGCTGCCATTTCATTCTTTTGTGAAACCCCATTAAACATCTAACATGGACAGACTCCATGTCATGTTACCGTTATATCATTTTAGTTGATAGTTTCAGTGAATTTTATTTTACTGTTAAAGCCGTTTATTCCTCCACCTCACCCTATTGCTACCATTCTCCGCTCAGCTGTTTTTTTTTTTTTCATCCTGGATCGTCCAAGAAAAAAAAAGGTCTGCTTAACTGGGGTAGCATATTTTGGAAGAAAGCTTTTCATGTGCAGGACAGATGTTGTGTCTGCCTGAGTTGTACCGCCACGGAGAGGCAAAGCAGGAGAGAGGGAGAGAGTTAGATTAAGAGAACAGACAAACAGAAAGAAAAGACAAAAGGTAGAAGAGGGCTTTGGGTGAAAGAAAATTGCAAGCCCCCTTCCATCTCTACTTGAGCCACCTCCAACAACATTCATCCATTACATGCTGACAGCGGAGCCTCGGATTACTCCTTCTTAAATACCTTCTTAAACACATTTTAAGAAGGTATTTTTCATTCCTTTCGAAGGTGTGTGACTTTATAAAACTAAGACCAATCACATGAAACCTTTTGGGAACCCTAGAAGGTTTTGATCAAACAGCGGAACAGAATGCCAAGTATTTCAACCAGCTGCACCTCGACTAACAGCAACAGGAGAACGATGCGCACAGAAATAGAGTGATGCAAACAGGATGATGTTCTTACACAATTAAATATCACAGACCTAAGAGCCAGGTTTTTTGGATTCAAATCCTTCCTTTTGACTTCTGGCTTAAGTGAGGTCAGTGTTAAAACAGCTTTAACTCAGAAGGAGACAGGAAAATATTTACGGAAAAGTATTACAAAAGACCCCTGTTTTTGTTTATTATGTAACTCAGACGCTGGTGATATAGTGTGAAGACAGTAAAGGAAATCAGTTATCATTTTTCAAAATTAAAGCACTAATATTGACTTAGAAGACACTAAATGCATTGGTGTTTATCATTCAGATCTTATTTTGCTCATTGAATGTATTTCTACTTCTAGCAACACTTAACTTTCCGGTACTTCAAAATCACCCTTTAAACAAAGTAATCCTATCTTGATGTGAGCATTGCAATTATCAAGATATATCGTTTCAAATTATCGAGTTGAAAAGCCACATACTTCTTTTCACTGTGTTGTTTCACTGGTTTGAAATTCTCTGAATGAGCAGTGAGAAGAAGTGACCCAAGATTTTCACTTTTTATAAAGAATGGAGTAACGTACCCTTGCCCCTGCCCCACTTGTTGCTGTGTGTTTCACTTTCCCTTTGGCTACAAGAAAGACGAATTCGGAATCCACACATCACTCATCAAGCCGACAAACTTGATGAGTTTGTCGGCTATTACATGTGTCAATGCATTAAAAAAAAGGTATTTTCTTTAAAAATGATTATAATTTAGCTTTTTTTCCCCCCCTATAGTGTTAATATAATCCATGCATCAAAATAACAATGCATGTTTCACATGACATAATATTTAGTATGTTATGCAATTTAAAGAATGTTGTATATTTTAGTTCAATATAATTATGTACTCACTCTAATTATGTAATGTTATCACTTAAACTTAAACATCATATACTGGCCCATGTCTAGTCCTACGCTACATTAGATTGGTCTTGGAACAAGCGATTATTAACCAATTATTAGAACTGTGACTGTAACATCTGATTTGGGATCGGAACTCAGAGACACTGCCTCGCGAGCATCCTGCTTGTTCAATTTTATTTTTTTTAATCTTATTTTGATTTTTTTTTTTTTTTTAAATAAACCCCATTTTAAACTTTCCTACCTTCCTACCTTCGGTTTGCTTGCTGTCTCTAAAGAAAACAATATGTTTATGGGTGAATATAAATTTAAGATAAGCTTCAGAACAGGTAACTTTCTTTTACAAGATGCTTTTATGATCATGCTTTATGTTCATGTCTTTATTCTGATTCCCTGTGAAGCACGTTGATGAGACTTGTTTATGAATGGTGCTATATAAAGAAACTTCCCTGGTCTTACGGATTGTTGCCTTCATCCCTTGACTCAACAATTTAATTCGGTGTCCTAAATAAATCCAAGATGTTCAGCAAGTGTCAGAATCTCATTACATCACCAAGAAAACAAACAAACAAACAAACAAACAAACAAACAAACAAACAAACAAACAAACAAACAAACAAAAAACAACAAAACAAAACAACAACAACAACAACAACAACAAAAAAACAAAAAAAACACCCGGTGTATTTTGTGAAGGACTGCACGCTGGTGAAATCTGCGCTTCAACTGAGAGATGTGGATACTTCTACCACCGACGGATGATGGACGGATGGGTGGATGGATGAGGTCAAAGACAAGAATGATAACTACATAAATAAACTTTACAACCTCTTTCCTGTCTCCACTCTGGATCAGAGGGATACAGAGGCGGCTTAGCGCCGCATGGGCAGAGGAGAAAAGGAGAGAAGAGGATTTCCCTTGTAAAACTTACGTGAGAAGGCGAGGGCAGCACCCCTCCGCCCCCGCCCCCACCTCCTCCTCCTTCTCCACCACCACACTTCCCCTACCGGTGATGTCAGGACGGGAAGGGGCTCCCTGATAAAAACCTTTGGACTCGAATGAGGAAGGGTAAGTGAAAGAGAGAGAGAGACAGGGAGAGAGAGAGAGAGAGAGAGATGGAGTGAATGAAGGAGGATATTACTACTACTGCATGGACCGGTGCAGCAGCACTTAGACGCTCTTTGGGTCGCACACAGACGCACAGCAAAACCAAAAGAGGAGCTGACGCGCAGAAACCGAACTGTGATTTATTGGACTAAAATTTTTTTATTTTTTTTATTTTTTGTATCCACTCTTTTAGAAATTAAATAGCGCTTGCTCAAAAAGTAGGGTGTCTATGATAGGGGCTGGCATTGCATCCCCCTCCCCCCTTTTGGAGTTTGTTACTCGGACTCACCTTGCAGGCATATTGTTGGAGCGGGACGCACAAAACGTTGGCATAATGGTCAGGTAAACGAGAAAGGGAGTAGCATATTTAAAAAGGAAAAAGAAAAAAAAAGAGAGAGAGATCCAATTTTGAATGAAATAGAAATCAATCATTTGTCAGTGTAACTAGGATAAAAAATAAAAAATAAATCAGCATCTGCAGCTACATTTTCCTCCGCAATAAAATTATCCTGTTGATTTTTTGGGACTCTAAATCAGCCTGGTGACGTCTTTATGGTGTGGTTTTGCTTGTGGGGCTCACTGAACTGTTAAGACGTTTATTTCCCCTGACTACTTGTAAACAAACAGAGAATTAGAGGCTTCACATATTTTGCAGAGCAGGCTTTTACACGAATAGGAAGGAGGCAAAGTGCGGTCTTTTTATGTCATGCAAAGTGCAGAATTGAGTTTCAGCATTTTACTTGGCTCACCTTACTGAGCGATTTATTGTAAACTTGTCTTACAATAAGACAATAACTCTTAAACTTTCAAATTTCTAGTTTGCTGCTATTTAGAGGACATTTGATTTTAAAATTGTTTTTAATTAATGGGCAGCACTGGAATGCACTGATTCAATATAGTTTATTATTGTTTTTTTTAAATCGTAAGTCTTTTTAAAGCAGATTAATTTTAATTACAAAAAGAAAAAAATAAATAAACACAACTGTTTAATTTCTGAGGAAATGTGGACAAACGATCCACTGTGAAACCTCTTGGAAAGAGGTTTTAAACACTATTTCAAACAAAACCCTCTTTAACCTTGAGACAAAATGTTGTTGATCAGACTACTGCCTATTTTCCTCGTCGTCATCACAAACACGTGGCTGCTCAGCCCGGTTCGCTCCGATACTCTCAGCCGGCACAAGCGCTCCTTGGCCCGCCGGGCAGACAGCGAGCTGTCCAGGACAGCAGCAGGTGAACCCTGTTTCGTCTCACCGTCCCGACTGAAACCGCGCGTCCTCTCCCCGACGCAACACCGCCCTCCAGCGGCCCTACCGAGGACGTCCACGAGTCGAAGAGCGCCCTTCACCGTTAAAGGCGCTCGAGAGGTTTGTCCCGGTGGGTGCGGGCTTGACACCGAGCTGCGAGAGGTCTCTGCCGCGCGCAGAGAGCACGAAGGCAGGGGTGGTACCGGTGACCTGGCGGAGAGAGTAGGTGGATATCCGACATTATTCGACCGGTTTTATGTAAATAATATTCGAAACGACGAAAGGGAGTCAAATTATGTCGGTGAAGATGCCCCACACCCTCCCGGGAGGTCCGGTGTTAAAGACACCGAGGAGAGAGTTTCTCAGAGCTCTCGCTCTAGGGTTTCCCGCAGCCTCGAAGCGAAGAAGCTTCGCTACGGGAAAGAGGGCAACTTCAGGGGGGAGAAAGTTCCTCCCGAGAGCTCCACAGTTCACAGGGGGCTCCAGGTCCTCCACAGACTGAGGCAAGATGTCGGAGATGGAGACAATCAGTCGTCCACAATGACCGTGGCGGATGCTGTTGCTACGGAGGACTACTCCGGGGAGGTGGAGGAGGCGGATGCAGCCATGGACTCCCCCAATAACAGCTGGGGAACCCCATTGCCAAGAGTGCCCCCTTCCTGGATGACAGCCCTGTACTTTAACGGGCACCGGGAGCAGCTGAAGGTGAAACTGGCCGAGGGAGTCGAGCTGCCGCGGGACAAGTTCAGCTTGGAGCTGTGGGTGAAGCCAGAAGGCGGGCAGAGCAACCCGGCGGTCATAGCAGGTGGGTGTAAATGATAGCCATCACTGCATCACAGACACTGCTCATCAGCTGTGTAACATTGCAACCTACTGAAAATGCTATGATTATTTATCTCCCCTCACACTGAACCAGTCTCTGGATGTTGAGTGACAGACGCATGTTACCAATAGAAACAATAAATATGTGGACTCATCTATTCAGATTGCTCCAGGAAAGCAATCGTGATTGGTGTGCAAAATAGAGGCAATATTGATGAAATAATTAGACTGTTTTTTTTTTATTTTGTTGATCTTTTTAATATAGTGAGAAGTTGCCAAACATTTTCAGTCTTTTGAATCTGCTGTGCGAGCCTGCCCAGTTTTATATGGGCTCATCAACCAGAAGTGATGACACAGAGTTGAATTGCAAGAAATATGAATTTACAAGGAGGCAAATTAGAGCCGCACTGATGCTGTGGTTCACATTGGATTGGAAACAGTGCTTTTTGTTTTGTCACATAGATGCTGTGACAAAACAGTTTAGACATTCTTAGTGGGTTTTGGAATATATTAGAAGCAATTTGTACATTATAAAGTTTATCACAACTCTAAAGACTCAGCTAAGTGGACAGTAAAAGCACTGAGGTGTGCTTGTAAACTATGAAAACACATTAAATCTGGTCATCCCTGCATCTCATCAGGGAATGATCACCACACAAGGTGCTGAGCAACTCTAATTGGTTGCTCAGCCCCTTGTGGTATGTCACTCTCACTATACAAATACCTCATGTGAAAATATCCCAGTTTCACAGTATCTCTGTATTTATACAAAATTAAAACATAAATGTGTAACATGATCCAAACAATAGCTAATTCTCCTCATGACAAATAATATAAAGTCTTGATTTTACTGTCTGCCATTAATGTTAAGCAAATTTTTCCATTAACACCCTGCTAAATTTAAGATTGATATTAAAATCAACATACTTATTTAGCAAAATGTTTAACTTTTATGCTATGCTATTCTACTGTTTATTAAGTCGCATTGAAAATTTGGCATGGAGCAGTATACAAAAATAGGCTCAATATTTTTGGCTCCTAAGTCACGATTGGTATGTTTTTCTTATACTTTAATCAAGGGAAATCATATTGTTATATTTCCAAATGAAATGTTAAATGACTTGGTCCTCTGAGCTCAAAAAATCAGTTTGTGTCTCACTTACACATTCTCTCCATACCTTCCTTAACTGAGCAGATTAAAAGAATTTGACCAGCAGCTAGAAACACACTGATCCAATGATCGCATGACGACAAAATATCAGTTTTTTTCCAGCATAAAGAATGTGCTGTATTTGAAAAGCTGCCTAGCTTGACAGACAAACACATACATCAACCAAATTAAAGAGGATAAAAGCGCTAGGGTGCAACACCACAGCTGTCCAGATAGGGAGGGAGACCACAAACTGTTACGTCTGCTCACATTTACTCTGATCAAAGATCCTGATGCATTACTCAACTATTTTCCCCTCATTGCTTCCTTATGTTAGAGCAACATTTTACTGTGGCACGGGCTTTTCTCTTTGTAGTGTCCTAAAGGAATATAACAAATACTGTGAAAAACAAAGTCCTATTGTTTCTGGCAGACATGGCACTGACACCAGTTTGAATTCTGGTGAGCCTTTAATGATGAGCATGTTTCGTTATTTTACTCGACTCCCTAGTTTCTTTATTGATCTCTTCATAAGTTGTACACAGAGCAATTCACAGCAGAAAACCTGGGCAAACACTGAATTATCAATAGAGGTGCACTAATCAGAATTTGCTGGATGATGTCTGATCTCTGGTTTTTCTAAAGTTTTGTCAGATAACGGTTTTAGCAGAGTCTAATTTATCTTTAACAATAACAAACAAAATTTAAAGAACAGCACCTATTTTTCTTTCACGAGAAGTCATTACTTACATTAAATAATACAAATGCCGTGACAGATGTGAGAAAGCAGTAGTTTTAAGGTAGGATTTTAACTAAATTTTTAAAACAAGGATAAAAAAGTTATAGGGTTGATGCCGTCTTCAGCGTCCAATGTTAGCAATACGAGGTGAGTACATCAGCGGTTCATATTTACAAGTAACTGCAGGAGATTACCTCTGTGATTTCCAAAATGTTGCAAACACGTTCAGCATATTGAATGACAGAGATACAAAGTTCCAGAAGACAAAATGCAGTAACCTTGCTGTGCTCTCTTCAGCCTTCCTGTTATTTGCTGAAAGTTTTGCTCTCTCTTGCTTGTTCAAGTTCAAAATGAACCATAAAACTTGAACATGTCTTACCATTCAATTTTCTTTGACATACCTTTCGATATATTTGACTATATTTTTGATTAAATGCATAATATACCAACATTTCCAATTAATTTTACCCATTACAATATTTGACTTATGACATATCAGTCTTCCTCAGCTGTTAATCTTAAATACTGCTGGTTTTCATTTTTAAATGGATAAAGGTTACCTGTATCAGGTATAAAAAGACTAGTTTATTTTTATTTGAAACACAATTACGTAAATATATATATATATATATATATATATATATATATATATATATATATATATATATATATATATATATATATATTTCAAATCAAAGCTTTAAACTTCACTTTACTTTTAAGAAGCTTAAACAATTTTATGTGAGTAACTATTTTGAAATGACCCAAAAACCGGCCAGAGCCGGGCTTCTCTGTACATCTTATTGGATGCTAAGGGTGAATTTCAAAGTATTACTAAATTGCTAACAATGGCATATCATTGAGATAGTGCAAACTAGATTAATATATCTAATACTGGTACTGAATATAAATATTACGAAACAATCCTTCTTAGCAAACATCTCAAACGGCACACTACAGACCTTGCAAGTAAACAGCTGTCAGACTTGGTTAGGATCAAGCTGGTGAACACAGCAGAACATTTAGCAGCAAAAGAACCTGGGTTTCCTTTGAGAGCTGGAGCAAAGCTAATATTGGAGTTGCTACAAAAAAATTAGCCCCAGCTGCAAAATGTGTAAATAGCCAACTGTTTGCTAACACGTTCGCCAGCGATTTGTGGCCCGCATCCAAAATAAATACAGCTTTAAAACATCAGCATCTGATTTAGCTCAGTGTAATAATCATGATAATGCCTGGTAGTGCAAATGTCTCTCAAAATTAAGAACACATTTACCATAAACTCTGTTGTTTTTGCAAATAAAATGTTCTCATCTGGTGTTGCATGAACCACTTAAAAACAACACCCTCTTCCTGTTGTGTGCTATTCAATATTACATCCACAGCACTGTAAAACAGTTTAATGCATTTTTCCCAGGAGATGACCTAGATGTCTGGTCATGCAAGGTTAAAAGTGACATTTGCTTAAAAGTGCCCTGTGTGGCACTTACCACCACATAGTAGCACTCCTTGGTTGAGTACACTGTAATTTAATGGATTTTATACATCTAATTAATTAAGTTAATGGCAGCTTTCCAAACTGCCATAACTGCAGTAAATGTTCATTGGTAAATGTTCATTGGAACATTTTACTGCAGTTTCTCACTTCATACAATCACACATGCATACATGTTTAAGTTTATACCCATGCGTGCACACGTACTGCACTGTGGAGGGTGAAGGGGTTCCCTGACCCTTCCCTGTCCCAATTGTTTGACATCTGGGGAGCAGATGTGTGCCTGAGACTGTTGCAACAGCAGATGGAAACATCAAGGCCTCGGTTTGGCTTAGTTAGAAATCCCTGTCTTTCTCTCTCTTCTCTGTGCTCCCCTGCTGCCTTTGACTCTGTGTTTTCTATCTTTCTCTGTGACTGTATTACTGCCACTGTGCAAGCACCCTTTTATTCTCTCAGTCCCAAAGTGTAATCCACTGGAAGGTGGTTTGTTTGTTTGTGTTTGCAGATTTTTCCTGTGGGAATGGTGCCATTTACCGGTACTTTCTGAAGATTCTTATTGAGTCCGATGACTTTTCTCTGTGTCTCAGGCTTATTTGACAACTGCTCACATTCACTGAGTGAGAAGGGCTGGTCCGTTGGTATTCGCACCATGGAGCCAGCTGGCACCAAAGACGCGCGGATCTACTTCACGCTTCGCACAGACCGAGCTGTGAAATCCACCACCATCTCCAGCCACCAACGTTACCGAGCCAATGCTTGGACACACCTGATGGCCACATACAATGGTCACAACATGACCCTGTATGTCGATGGGGCAAAGGTGTGTCACATATGGGTTTTGAGCATTTTAAAAGAGTCCAGATTTGTGTTTTCAATTGTGAGTTTTACGCTTTACTAAATATTTCTCTAGTTCTTTACCAGGGATGAGGAAAAACATTTTTTTTAAGTTCTTTAAGCTTGTCATCACTTAGAAATGTTCTCTTTTCTATTTTACCAGTTATTTGTTATTTTTAGTCTGTGATGTAACAATGAGTAGTTCTTTGTATAAACTATTGGAGTGTACAATAGTAAGTAGGGCTGGACGATATGAGTGAAAAACACTAAGAAATCATTTAATGTCAGTTGATATCAATAATTATTGATTGGTGTTTTGTTTTACATATATGAAATGCAACCAAACTGCCGGAAAGCCACATGAAACTGTGACTTTTCTGTTTTAGTCACAGTCTTCATTTCTCACCGTTGTCTTTTATTTTTAAGCAGTTATGAGGCAAAGTGGAGAAACTGTGCAAGTTATGCAACAAGTTGTTGCTAGGTAACCAAACAGCAAGTGAGTTAGCTGATGCCACTCACCTTGCTTAGCTAGCAAGGTGAGAGGTTGAACAGCTAAAGTATTTCCTGTGTCCACATCCCCAGAATGCTCTGCAGTTCTGAGTTCAGTGTATTTTACATGTTGAATATTGAATTTTCTATCAGACGTATTACCTATTGATATTGATCACGTGTCTATTCAGTGCTATGTTGTTATTTATTTATTGTCCTGTTCTAAGTTTCCAGTGTGTCAGAAGTCACATTTCCAGTCAGAAGTTTACATACCTCCATTTGGAAAATAAATGTCATATTAACTTAGGCTTCCAACGGTAAAGTTGAACTATTCCTTTTCCCATCCGAAATTGTTGCTCATCAGTTAACCATTTAATTTGTTACAATTGATTAAAATAAGTCACTGAAAGCCAAAAAATAGCACCTCCTCATGTATGATGAGTATGCTTAAATGTCTGGCCAGAATGTTGTAGCAAAGACAACAACATTTAATAAGTAAGGTTGCAGAGTGTAGTCTAATGTGTTTCTCTAAAAATGTGTAACCCAATGTTTCAGTATTTATATGATGTGGAATTAAAAGATAATAATCCTCCACTTTTGGAATGTTTCTTTTTTCTTGTTTATTTGTCTTAGATGGGAGAAAGCAGCCTCCAGTCCGGGGATCTCTACAGTCCCTTCATGCAGACCTGCAGAACTCTGTTTCTTGGGAGTAAACAATCTGATCTTGGTCAAAGCTTCAGAGGCCACATTGGAGGAGTGGTCCTGTGGGGCTATGCTCGCTCTCATCAGGATCTACTAAAACCACCGCTTCAAATCGACTTGAATGAGCCAGTTTTGGCAATGTGGGCGGATTTTACCAACGTAAATAGCTTGTTTTTGTTGTATTTCAGTTACAAAGAGTCAAGTCTTTTCAGAGATCTAAGAAGCTAAAGCTATATTTGAATTTGTGATTTGAGAGTTGTCTCATAAAATTTTGGCAAAATGTTTACAATTGCATTCGTTTTCAAGGTGGAACGGCTTTGGAGTCCTTACAAAACTGCCCTGCATCCAACCGTCATCACTACTCCAGCACCAGAACAAGAACTTGTCTCATCCTTTCTCCCGCCATTGTGTGGCCAGACACAGTGCGACAACACAGACATCATCTCTGGCTACAACAACAACTGGCAGCTCCGGACCCCCAAACGCATTCGCTACCGGATTGTCAATCTCTCGGAAGATGACGGTGGGAATCCAACAGTGACACCAGAACAGATCCAAGTCCAGCATCAGGCTCTATGTGAGGCGTTCCAGCCCTACAACATCACCCTGGAGCTGAGCGTCCACACCGTGAAAAACTCCAGCCTTCGACAGAGATTCATCCTCAGCAACTGTCGAATTGGCAAGATTGGGAACCGGCAGTGCGATCCCGAGTGTGACCACCCCAGGACCGGCCACGATGGAGGTGACTGTCTCAGACTAGGCCACTGTTACAACTGGAAAAGGCAGGATGGGGTTTGTGACATGGAGTGCAACACCATAAAATTTGAATATGATGACGGAGACTGCTGTGATCCAGACGTCACGGACGTTCGTAAGACCTGCTTTGACCCTGAATCTCCTGACAGGTAAGGTTAATGAGCGCTTGATGGAAACAGCATAAGAAAGTGGTCCCTGTTTGTCACAAATGGGCAGCAGACAAATTAAAGCAAATCAAATAAGAAACCTTAATCAATAAAAACAATGCAAAGATCATAAAATCCAACAGAATATACACTATTTTAGTGATGTAGTTATACTCCTTGAACCTACCACATTTTGTCAAGGTGCAACAAACCTCAATATACTTGCCTTGGATTTTATTTTGTAAAATGGTTTACAAAAGTTTAAAAAAATAATAATGAAAAAAATCACAAGTATTGTGTACATTTGCATTCAGGACCCCTTTTCTCTAATGCTCCTAAAAAATCTAGTGCAATCAAATGATTTTAAAAGTCACTATATCGACAAATAAAATCCTCCTATGTATAATTAAATCTCAGTACAAATAACTGCTGCACAATATTTTACAAATGTATCATTATTGTAATATAGCCAGTAGTATATTAGGTGATGCTTATTGTTTAATGAAGCAGAAAAGAGGGCATTAAAATGTTATGCTGAAGGTAATGACAAACTGTTGCTAATATGATTGACAGCAAAAAGATGCAACTTAAAAAAAGCACTGTTGAGATGCAAATACTGAATTTGATATTCCAAGGGTATTAATACTTTTGCAAGTAGACATCATGAATGAGTGTTAGAACTAAACGCTCAGACAATCTGGCAGAAAAGAGAGGAAACAAAGAAGCCTGTACACTAGGAGATGTAATCAGCTAAATGAAATCCAGCTGTAAACAATCAGTAAAATGAAACCTGGCAGAATACTAGATTAAACAGAATGTGCAAACACTAAAGCTCCACAACATATAAAAACAGGAAATAAAGTTAAATACAATTCAGGACATGGACAAACTACAAAAACTAATAGAACACAGAACAGGAGTAAAATAATAATAAAAACCACACAAAAGGCACGATTTGAAACCGGAACATATTGATTGAACATGATGACATCAGAATCCAAAACACAAAATTCAAACCAGAACACCGAGTCTATAGACCATGACAATCTCCCCCTCGCCTTATCAATTCATTCTGACAACAAGAACATTAAAATAAATATGCACTTTATGGTGGAATTACCTAGAGATAAGAAAACAAATATTCCAACTCAGATAAAAAACATTTTTCGCAGAGGTTTACTCCACTCTTCGTTAGCGTACTTACTGACTGTGTCATAAACAGCTCGACACGATACATTTACAAACTGGAACTTTCACCTTCTCAAGTGGTTGTAGAGAAAACCATGCGGATTAAGGTAGGCCAAAGTACACAGTTATTTTCGCTAAACAACTCCAGCAGCAGCCCTGCTGCCTTCCATTTGCTCTGACAGACAGGCTCATGGAGAGATCCAAACAGCTTGCATGGAGTCTCAACATGAGGTCTCCAGCCTGGCGCTTTAAAGACCTTAATTCAGGTTCTTAATCCAAATTGTAACCGCAGGTTTACTACGTGGCTCTGGGAACCAGCGACAGACTTTAAAAAGCGACATATTTACTCTTCAGCGTTTGAAGTTAACAGAAAGTGACATCCTTATGCACTGTTGGCTAATGTGTTTCGAATGAGGAAAAAATGAGTTATTTTTCCTCAGTAAACTCTGGCTGAATTAATATCCCAGTATCTACACACAGGGTCATTATATACACTCATAAATTCTTTTAAACACCGAGTTGGTGGTGATTTACTACTTCAGGCTAATAAGTTAATATTATGCAAACATGATTTGCAGATTCGGTGTCCTAATGGTTTAAGATGAACACAGTGGCTTTTCAAAAAGATTAAATCACGTAACTATGTTACCTAAAGTTGTCTACAAATGCTCTACATACCAAACATAATTTAAAGGAAATTTGTCTTTGCAATTTGACGCCTTGAAATTGGCCCGGTTCTTTAAGAAGCTCCTGCCACGGGACATTCAAGGATTCCTCAAACATGCATGAGATGTCAAAGGAACAAACACTCCAGCATCCAGGTATGTTTTTGATGAGAGGATAACATTAGAATCTGATATAAAGCTTAGAAAAATATGTACCTGTTAACATTTTCACATTCTGTCAAACCACAAGATTCAATGTATTTTATTGTGATTTTATTTGAGTAACCAACAAAGAGTAGCACATAGGTGTAAAAAATATAACTTTTAAAATTCTTAAGAAATAAATTCAAGAGTGTGTTGTGCATCGTTTTGGTCCTTGTTAATAGTACCTTGTTAAATCGCTTAGGCTTAGTGAGATTTGATATATGGTCAATTGATTCCTAACTGGATATGTCTAGACATTGACTGGGCCATTTTAACACTTGAATCTACATCTCCACCTGTCTGCTGGGTTCTTAGTTTCTTTGGGATGCAATTTGTTCACTAATGTTCTCTAGAAAATCTTGAAGGCCTTCGCAGAACAAGCTGGATTATTACTCAGATTAAATCACACAGACAAGGACTCTATAAACTAATTACCGCAGAAAATGACTTTCTGTGTTGGATTTTATTTGTAGGTATCAGAATAAAGGACGCAGAATAAATTTCAGTGAACCATATTTTTTTAGATTCTTATTTGTAAAAAGAAATTAAACCATTTTTCATTTTCCTTGCACTTTGTATTCATGCACTACTTTTTATCAGTGTGTCACATAAAATAAAAAAACAAAACTCACACAACAAAGGTTTTAGCTGCATGGCACTCTGTGGGCCATTCGTGTCTAATTTCTCCATTATTGATATTGATAAAAGATGTTCTGGCTTCTTCTTCCCCTTTCTTTGTTTCTCTTGACAGCAACAGGAAGTATCAGGGAATATCTTGTCCTTTTCCTCAAAAGAAACACAGCATGCTTCTTAGTAGTTTACCTACCATTCAACTTTTTAATTTCACCAGTAGATCAATCTAAGTCTATGTGAAGAGAGCTACCTCTGGCCAACAGATGGAGACTGTGGCTGTACTGTGCAGTTTCCCAGGTTTAAATTTCTGTAGCTTTGTGAATGTGAAAAAAATATCCTGGAAAAGAACACTGTGCTTACTTGTTCTGGAAGACCCAGGTTAAGGGTTTGGTGGAACTTGTATGTGTGTGGCCTCATTGCTTGACCATATGCAGGAAGTTCTTTAAGCTTGTCCTAAGTAAAGATTAATTTATGTTTCTCTGTCTTGTGTTTGGTGGATATAAGCAGAAGAACAGAGGGAAAGCACAGTTGGTAGTTGTAATGGTCAGATGTTCTTTATAACAGCCTTCGGCTTCTACCCTGTAGAGAGGACACGGACGCTAATAAAGTAAGTTGGACCGCAGACAATACTGTGCTCTGGTGTTATGGACAAACTCTGAAATGTTCCTTGGCTGCAAAATTCTAAAATGTTGATTCATTCTTGTTTTAATTTGAAGGTTTTAGCAAAAAAACAAAACAAAAAAAAACAACAAAAAAAAACAAAAAAAAACAAAAACAAAAAACAAAACAAAAACAAAAAACCTGACATTAAGACAATAATAGGAAAAACACAGGATCTGGATTACCGGATTACTGCTTCTGCTGTTCAGATACGAAACGCAATGTCAGAAGTTCCAGTACGTGTGCACTTCAATGAAGCGGTGAAGCTCCAGCTGAGTTCCTGTCTATAAGTTCCCAAACCGCCATTAAAAACAACATAAATGGCAAATACTCAGGAGACCAAAGTGTCGTAAACACTGCAGGTTAGCGGTAGTGTAGCTCTCCTTGAAAGGTTCTGAATCCAGCCGGTTGGAAACGCTTGTACGTGCGAGTCCCTCGACATGCCGGTGCGCATGTGTGCATTTGTGCTCCTGGATCACAAATCAAACTTTCTCAGGCAGAGGGAGATTTAATGTGAGGATGACATTTCACTGGCATTTGAAGAGCACCGCAAGCATTTTTTATGTTTTGGGATCTGCGTTTTTGATAACTCCCCTCCCTGCGCTCTCCCTGAGCTCCTAGCCGGCTGTTCTGATTGTGAGACCCAACTTGCTGTTGCTTCTGGAGGTGCCAGAGGTTTCAGAAGCCAGCTCCTGTCACATCACAGATTTGTTGTTGTGAGCCAGTTCTGCAGTAATGGCCAGGTACGCTGCAGCTTCTGGCAGCGCTGTAAAGGAAAGGTGGTGGTTGGGGAATGGGTAGGGAAGAGAATAAGGCAAGAATGAAAAGGCAGGGCTGGGGCTAAAGGGGTCATTGATGTCTTGTTTGTTAAAAACATGCCCAGGATTTGCTAATATTCTTCAATCAGCAACTGAAGCGTCATTGAAGGCAGCTCACTTGAAACAAGATTCCTGTTTTATTAATTTATATATTAATTCTGTTTCTGCTTTCTGTCACATTGACATATTTCAAATCATAAAACTAATTTTCAGACAAATACAACTTCATCAACGTCCGCACTTTTAAACATTTGAAAACCACACAAACAGTAAAAAACATACATATTCATTACCTCATTTGTTGTTACAATTTTTTTAAAAGGAACTACGTTAAATGGGATGATGGGGGCATGGTTCTGTGGAATCTAAACCCAGGATGGGCAAACAGAGCACAAACTGAATCAATGACTAAAAACAAAGACGAACGTCCTAATCACAGATACAATTAGATCAGATCAGATCTGACATTTTTAGTCCAAATTTAATACATTTATCTACTTTCATCTTGAGTGAATAGAACAGTTTTTCCTTTATGAATATATAATTCACTGTGTTAATCCAGCCATCAATGCTGGGTTGCTCAGGTTATTTTTATTTTTTTACTGTTCACTAACAAAATATAAAGTAATTTTTATCATGCATCCCAGTGGTCCAGAGTCAAGTCTCCTATTTGATCTTCTACTTAAAGCACATGTTTCGGCCAAATATATTGTTAATATGTTTGATCCAGTGATCTTGAATAACTTGACAACTCCAAAAAATATGGTAGTGATTGGCTTTTGTGGTGCTTCAGCAGTTTTCAAATGAAAATCTTGTTTACTAAGGGGGAAAAAAGCCATCAAACCAGAAAAGGCTCTTTTGTGAAAACACAGCATCCATCCATCCATCCATCCATCCATCCATCCATCCATCCATCCATCCATCCATCCATCCATCCATCCATCCATCCATTTTCTAACACCCTTGCCAGGTGGGGTTGGGAGGGGTGCTGGTGCCTACTTCCAGTGAACGTTTCGGGGGAGAGGCGGGGTTCACTCTGGACAGTTCGCCAGTCCATCACAGGAAAACAGCACAAAATGATTAACTTTGATGAGTTAGTACTAAATCAGTTGAACAGTTGAATGAAGTAAGCCAAAACATCACATGCCCCAGTATAAAGAAATTCAGGGAATAGATGAGAAATAAAGTAATTGACATCTTACATTCGTAATCGTTTCAGACTCCCGCAAATCACAGGGAGTTGGAGTCCCAGAGCTACTATCCAAAAATGGAGATCATCTGAACTGTGTGACTCCTCCTAGGAATGGCCAATCACTTTTCAGCACAGCTCAGATCAAGGCTTTATTCATTATATATAGAGTTTGAAGTGATTTTGGTATTGTTGTGCTGTTCCAACAACCAATTGTATCAAGTTTCATCTGATTTGGAGGTAGCCTTGTTTATGATGCTATTCACTTAATTGGTGTCTCAACTAAACTTAGCATTTTATTTAAATGACTCTTGGCATGTAAATGTTGACAGATTTCAGCAGATCTTGTGTTAATGTGAGAGCAAAAGCTGCTCCACTGGTGTTCCAGTAGCTTCCAGTTCAGGGTAGGCTTTACCCTGTTGGGTCTCTGAGTTATTCCTAAACATCCTGACTATTTCCTTTCATCTGACTGGCAGCTTAAGCCAGGGTGTACCAAGAATTTCAGAGTGGTCAGATATCCTGCCAATATTTATCTGGAAGCTTGTTGATGGCTACAACCACCACATTGTTATTCAAATCTCCAAAGGATATTTAACCAAATATTGGTAGATGTGTGGTGAACGGCTGCACTGTTGCCTTCTAGGAAGGAGACACGACACTGAGTTCAAATCCTGGCCTGACCTTTCTCCAAGCTCTTTGACAGATAAAAAGTAAATCTTTTTAGAACTTAAAATGAAGATTTGTTTTTGATGTTGGACTTTGTACAGGAGAAGAAAAAAAAATCATCTGGATCCAAATCAATCACGGACATGTCACGACAGACAGAACAGCTTTTTAGTTAGTGGAAATATAGCGTCGCAGCTTTAATCCAAGTTTATTTAAACAATGTCTCTCTCTTATTAATATTATGTTTTTGTCTTATTACAGCATTGTTTAAATGTAGATATAGTTAAACATTTAGGTATATAATACAGTAGGAAGTACAACACGCTACATTTTTTCTTATTTTTGGGGTTGTACTTCACTTGTTGAGTTATCTGCAATGAATGGATTTCGATGCTTTACTTTGTGGCCGTTCTTTTGCTGACTTGTTTTTTATATTTATAGCTAGGGGTTTCACTTCACTCATGCAAAGCTATTTATTTTGTGACTTTGACAGTATTCTTCCTTTGAGGCCTCCTTTCAGTCTCAGAAGCTGAGGAGTTGAGTCTTTAGTGGTCAACTTTCTGTCCTTTGTAATTGTGTGGCCTGCAGTGATGGATTCTGCACACAGCCTCAGCTAAGATCTGCTTCAGTAGTGCTGTGAGAGCAGGGGTTCCCTGAAGTATCCTAAATCTTAAACTTTATTTATATAGGCTAGGTGCCAGAAAAAGCGCATTCTTATTTACTGTGCACCATATACGCTGGAGGAAAGATAGCTTTTAAAGAAGGGCTACATGTACAAAGGTCTTGGCTGCTGAGAAGCACTTTTGGTCCAGTTTGGAGGCGATGCACCTCATATAGCATTAAATTGTCAGTGTTTGGGAAGAAGAGGATTGCTCCTTATTTCATTCATTTACCTCTTTTATACATAAACTAGCCTTTCCTGCTGAAAGATTAACAGAAAAACAATAAAAAAGACTTCAGAAGAGTTTTGAAATATTTTGGTTACTGTTTTGTTCCTTCCAGATTGATACCCATAAACAAACCATTATGTACAGAGATACTATTTCAATTTCAGCATGATTCTTGCAGTATGACAACCTTGAATAAAAAAAAGGCCTGAGACAAACTCATTGAACCCAGGACGATTCCGTTGCGGCCATATGGTGCACATGTTCTATCAACTGAGCCACCCAGTGCTTTGATTTACAACAAAAATGTGAATGCAATTGTTTAAAACATATATCTATATTTGATGCAGCAAAAATACATATAAAATAAATATTTTAAGTGCCTGTAGAATTTCAGAATTTTTGTCATTCTATTCTTTATGCAGCTGCAGAAGTCTAACAAGTTGATATTAGCTTGTTAAATAGTTGGGCCATTCGCAGTGAGGGATGGCAATTTCTGGTAAGCTTCATAGCGCCGAGCTGGATAACTGCTTGCATCATAGCCAAACGTTAGCGACTGGGTAATAATATAAAACTGCAACAGAGTCTACGCTTCCAGCAAGCAATCATTTTTCAATGACCAAGAGTTCAGAGCGCAGAACTGGAAGCTGGTTTTTGCCAGGCTAGCATTGCTGCATCACTCTAGGCTTCAAATAACAGTAGAAAACTCCAAACAATCTTGTATTTTGTGTGAAATGTCATGAAACCTTTGAAATCCTTCATAGCAGTAACTTAATCATGCCTATTTCATACTAGTTTATTTTCTGTGCAGTAAAGTGTTCTCATGAATTATAGATACATGCATTGACTGTTTTTAAAAGTCACCCATTATCAATACAGACAAGTTTTAACAAGTTTTCATGCGGATGGTAGGTCCATCTACACCAACATATTAAAAAAAGAACTCATACATACATTCATTCCTGTTTTTTTTTCTCATATTTTTAAGCAATGTGACCTTGTGCCGCACCAACACATCAGCCATGTGCATTAACACCCCTCCATTAAGTCAAATAGTTGTGTTTTAGCATGTGGTATTCTCTCTAGACATCCATGGGAGACTCAGCTAAAAGCCTTATCTGTCAGGTATGCAGGAACTGGGTCATTGGTGAGACTTTCTGCATGACTCTCAGACCAAGTTTAGAGCCTTCTGGTGAAAGGTGCAAAAGCTTTCCAGCTATGAAAGCAAAGAAGAAAAATGGCATGTGACATCACTCAGCTGAGGAAAAACAAATTAAGCCTCACACATCAAAGTGCCGCTGGTGTAATTTATCACTGACATGAAGAGAAGGATGTGGGAACAGTGGGCGGTGGGGAGGAGACTGCAATGGTGTGAAATAAGCTGCCCAACTCAAAACATCTATGATTTGAAGTTGTGCTGTGAGGAGAGATATATGCTAATGGATTGATGAAAACTATCATCCGCCGTAAATCGCCCCTACGTTAAGAGAACAACAAAAGTCTCTAGATCCAAACTCAAAAGGCCGAATAACATCCACTCGAGCAAAAATGTATTTCAAACACTTGTATTTTGTTTTATATGCATGTTTGGGTGTGGGTTTTAGTCAGTCTCTATTCAATGGAACTAGCACAATAATTTTATTATTAGTTAGCACAATAATCAAAATGTTGTTTCTTTTTATTATGTTTTAGATTAAACCTGGATTTAATCAGGTAAAAGGCTTTGCCATGTCACATGAGTGACATGGCAAAATGCGCCAATTTTTTTTATTTTAAAATAAGTAAAAATGTAAAAGTAGAGATGCTCCAGATTCAATTCAGATTTTTGATTTACAAAAACTACTGATTTTGTTTTCTAAAAATGACCACAACAATTGACTTTATAAGTTAGCAAAGATAACAAAAATCACAGGAAACAAGAGTACAGAGTCTAAATCCACCACTATCGTCCTCAGCATCAACATAAGCAGTGGTTCTAGTCTATAAGTACTTTTCCAAAACTTTGCTTCCCACACATGATGTAGCCCAACATGTCATTATTATTTATGTCTACATAAGATTTATATATAACCGTCTTATTGTAGCTACAAAATATCTTTCTGTCACTCACCAAAATCCTTTAGTTGTGTCCTGATTATGCATGTTTTCTGATCTTTCCCTTCCTGCAGGGCTTATATGAGTGTGAAAGAACTGAAGGATGAGCTAGACCTGAGCGGCAGCGACACACTCAATGTGTTTTTTGCCAGCAACTCGATGCGAGAAGAGCTGGCAGGAGCAGCAACGTGGCCATGGGCGAAGGAGGCTCTTACACACCAAGGTCAGTTACATAAGTAAAACAAAATATAATTTTGAATTTGGCATTCATTTGCAGTTCTTCAGCTTTGCAGGTGTCTGTGTTTGTTTTTCTCCTTCACAGTTGTGCTTTAGCTATGGAAATGTTGTTTCTTTTTTTTTGTAATCATCCATAAAACATTTTCATTACCCCTGATCTTAATGTTGTTCTGGCAGTGAGCTTCAGTGGAATAATTTCAACTGAAGTGTTAAACAATTCAGTCACTTCTGCATAAATATGTTGGCTATGGCTTCTTCTAACCATCCTAAGTTAATGGAACATTTTAATACACTGAGAAATACTTCTTTGTTCTCACTGCTTGCCGTAACTACGCAGTACACAACACTCAATCGGGGGACCTTATAAAAATAGTTGGTCATTCAAATTCAAATTAATCAAACAATTTATATAATAAATAATTTCTGGCATTTGTTGATTTATTGATGGAATATATTTAGTTTCAGGTTTAATTCAAATCTTACTAAAAACTTTTCTGAAGTTGATTGAAGTGCTCAGGTTTTGCATTATCCCTGATTGATCTAAAAACTCATTGTGTCAAGTGTTTTATGATGTGACACTCAGTTGAATGAAAGTTACAAAACATAGTTCACAATTGGAATCTGTACTCATGATAAATTAGCATTTTGTGTGATCAGTTTTGCTTGTTTGGTTCTCTGGTTGCGACATTTTATGAGTATTTTCCCATCCTCTGCAATTTCTAAATCCATGAAATGGTTTAATACATTTATGGATTACCACAAAATCTAATTCATTCCAGTTTCAGAAATAGTTGATGTATATAATAAGATGTTACACACTTGAAGCTTTAATTAGTCTCTTTTCTTGTAAATTTTGTGTCATTTGAAATACAGAGTAGTTAGAGGGACTGGCTTTCCAAGAAACACAAATATTTTATGTTTTCAGTTCTGCATTTCTTATCCCTTGCATAGGTGGGATGGTTCTCAACCCGTCCTACTTTGGTACAAAGGGCCACCAGAACACAATGATCCATGAGATGGGGCACATATTTGGGTTGTACCACGTCTTCAAGGGGGTGAGTGAGCGGGACTCCTGTGATGACCCATGTCAGGTAAGACAGATCAATCCTACTGTCTCTGATCACCCTGGATAGGATATGGGTCTAATTTATTTCATGGCATATACTGTATAAGTCGATAATCCACCTCCTTCATTTCTTCCTTTATTCTTTCCTTTGTTTCTCTCTTACTTTTTTACTTTCTTCACTCATTCCTTCATTTCTTCTTTCTTTAATTTTGTACTTTCTTTGTTTGAAGAAACAAACTAACGGAGGAATTTCCTTCCTTTCCTCTCTTCCTTTGTGTATCCTGGAAAACATTGTGAATTTGACATAAAAATATTTAAGAAGTAGGGATGCACCGATATGAACAACTGATCGGGATCAATATCTGATATTAATATTCCTGTTATGGCAGCAGTTTGCCTCATTTTTTGACACTGAAAAAAAATACAAAACCACTGAGATTGCTTCTCTGCTTCAGTTAAACATCCCACTACAAGGGATCAAGATGGAAATAAATATTGGTTATATGTATGTCGGACTTATCGAACCGATACTGATATCTAAAAAAAGAACTAACTTTTATAGAGATGTCACTACTGATAAATTGTGCTTTATGTCTAGTCTGAATGCTACAGTTTTTTTTGTTGTTTTTTTTTAACCCTTAAAACTAGAGATGCACCGATCTGATAATATCTGTATCGGTCCTGATATCGAAAGAGATTCTGGATCAGGTATTGGTGACAATGTGCCTGATCCATGAAGGCAGATCTATTCAGTGTAATTCTATGCATTGTGCTCTGATTGACAAAAACAAAAGGTTGACTACCTTGTTCAGACGTGTGTGATAAATAGTAAAGCATGACATCAGTTTGAGTTTCTTTATTATTTATTTTATGCAGATAAAATAAATAGGAATATTACTCCTATAGCAGCACAGACTGAACAAATTGAAGTTATTTTTTACATGTTTGACTAAGCTTGTAAAGCTATTGGTGTATTTAAATGAGCTGTACTGGTGCAGCGTCATCAAATAAAGTTGTAATTCAATAAATTCATGTCTGTTTAAAAAGAGACAGATTTTAAGTCAATTCAGCACTGTTTCTCTGTATCAGATGGACTGATACTAAGCCTCAAATATCTGTATCGGTATCGGAAGAGAAAAAAGTGGATCGGTACTTCCCTAATTAAAACTACAACCTGTTACACCCACTTTGTTGATAGTATCATTCCATAAACTCTTTGGTGCTTAAAGTCTATCTTTTTCATTTTCATGTTCATATTAATCTTTTATGTGTTTTGGCAGGAGACAATCCCTTCTATGGAGACAGGAGATCTGTGTGCCGACACTGCACCTACCACCAAATCCAAAACCTGCCATGACCCTGAAGCTGTCAACGACACATGTGGATTCTCCATCTACCATAACACGCCTTACAGCAATTACATGAGTTACACAGGTAGATGGAGGAAACAAATGCTTATAACAAAAAGCACCTTACACGTACATAACATGTGGGTTATGCATTTTTGCGCAATATATCCTGCAATCCAAAGTAATTTTTGAGCCTATTACATTTGAATAGGACATGTTGTCATTTAGACCTTTTGTCTTTTTAACAAAGATGAAAAAAATGATAACATTTAGTTATTTGAAATGTGTGTTTGAATCCTATGTTGAATTTGATTCTTAAAAATGTACTAAGTCTCTTTCAACCTCCCCACATCAGATGACAACTGCACCAACCACTTTACTCCCAATCAAGTGGCCAGGATGCATTGTTACCTTGATTTGGTCTACCAGAAGTGGCTGATGGACAGTCGGCCTGCTCCTGTCCCACTTCCCCCCATGGTGACGGGCCAAAGCACCAACTCTGTGTCCATATACTGGCTCCCACCAATGAGAGGATCACTTTTTCAAAGGTATGGAGACTTTATTTCATAGAATCATCATTTCTGAATCAAGCTTGTTGCTCACGTTCAGAGAGAATTTTTATGGATATGATAACTATGCATTTAAACAATTTGGGAAAGCTTAGATCTTATGGATATGTAATAGTATGAGTGAATGTTTGAGTTAAATAGAGGCCCACCTGTAGATGTATTCAAAGGCAACACCTCAAGCACACTTTTTTTTTCCATAGATGACATTGTTGAAAAATCTGAAAGACTGCATCTAAAAATTTGATAGTCAAGATATTATGAAGGGAATTATGAACCTCCACTAGTCTGGGTTATATTTCGCTTATGATAAAGCAAGTTCATGATCCATAAGATGATATCCAGAACAGTTTAAAAGGCGATTCTATTATAAACAAATAAGACTGACATGACACTGTCATAAACATGACATAACACCTGTCATGAACATGAATAAGCCTTCATGAATATTTATAACTGTTGTCATAAAGAGTCATTCAGTAAATCATGACACTTTTAATACAAAGAAAAGATTAACCAAGAAATCATTACTGATATAAATTTGTTATAAAAGTATTACTGATTGCACTTTAAAAATCAGGTATCTTTATGTTATTAAAGGTAAAGTTTAAACAGTAATGATTTCTTGGTTAATGTCAAGTTGTCATAACAAAGACATTTTGAATAATGTCAACTTTGTATTAAAAAAGTCATAATCTACCGAATGACGCTTTATGACAACAGTCATAAATATTCATGAAGGCTTATTCATGTTCATGACAGGTGTTATGTCATATTTATGAAAGTGTCATGACAGTCTTATTCACCCCCCTTCAAATAAAGTGTTATCCAAAGAACATTAACATCTGACTTTTAAGAACGTCTCTCATTATATTTACACTTGGCAAATAGAAGCAACTTTGCTAATCCTTGCTCACATAAGAGGCTTAGTTTGATTTAACATCAAACTTGTATTTTTAATGTAGTGTATGTAAATATTCAATTTTTACTAATCTGGGGCCAAGAGAGGCTTTTTAACCCGTGTCAGTTTTCAACAAACTACTACCCACCACAAACTATAAATGGATAATTTTTTGAAATATTTTAATTATAAAGGAGAAAGTCTATATGCAATACTCTCAATTTGCTCTATCAACCAGTAACTAAATTAATCTATTTATCATCTTCTGCTCAGATGACTCTATTGTATGGCTCAGGTCCAATATTCATTTAACACGTAATCACAAAGTGTATATCCTCTTAGCTCCTCGTTTCGTGTGCCTGGCATCGACTGTGGAAACTGCGAGAAAGACGGCGTCTTCCACCAGTACGCCTTCCAGGCCTCGTCACCGCGCATCTGTGACACGTCGGGCTACTGGACACCTGAAGAGGCAGTGGGTCAGTCAGAATGATGTGTTTGGGTCTTGAGCGTCTGAGCGGAGGAGTCGTGCTTTTTGAATGTGTTTCAAATTCATGGGCTGGTAGTTGTCATTAAAGGTTAATAGCAATTCTTCACTTCACAGTGGGATTATAAACAATACTGGACATGAAAAATCACCAGAGCTTCATCAAAACAGATTGTATTTCCATATTTCCTCGTCCAAACAATGCAGTGCTGAAAAGAAAGTTTATGTTTCTAATGAGGCTTATGGTTGTTTCTATTAATCTTTCTGCTTCAAAACTACAGTTGACCAAGGTAAACACTTCCTCTGTTGTTCTTTTCACTGTAGGTAGGTATTAAAAAGTCAGGAATGTGGTAACACCAGTTAAATTTCTGCTTCAGTCTCGTATTTCTGTAGAGCAGGTCAGCTTTTCCTCACATTCACACACTCTTACACAATCACACGCAGCCTTGTCCTTGTAAATTCTAGGTGCGTGCAAGGCTAATAGCTCCTGGAAGAGGAAAAAACATAAAATCATTAAATGATAATAAGCCTCTGCTGCAGACCTCTCGCTCTGTGTCTGTCTTGATTTGGCCAAAACGAGAACAAGGACTCTTAAAGGTACATTGCCTTGCAAAAGGATTCAAATTTCTTGAACTTTTTCACATTTTACCGCGTTAAAAACACAAACTCCAACGTATTGTATTTCAGTTTTATGTAATAAAATTGACTCTGATTCCTCTAAATAGAACATAGTGCAATCAACAATGTTTAGAAGTCACCTTCTTATTAAATACTGTCTATTTGTGTGTAATTTAACTGTAGAACTTCAACAGCTTTTCTGAGAAGGCCACAGAGGTCTGACAGAGAACATTAGTGTACAAGCAGCTCCCTGAAGACTGAGAAATACAGCCTACAGGTCAGAGACAACCAAAACATGACTGCCCACGAAAAAAATAACACCCGGTGCACAAAGAGTGATAATCAAAGAAGCAGCAGAGAGGCAATGATAATTCAGGAGGAGCTGCAGACATACATTCATGACCTGGATGTGGCCCGAAATGAAAATGAATTTGATACCCCTGGCATAAATCGTCCCAGTCAAAGTCCAGACCTAAAACCTATTAAGAATTTGTAGCAAGACTTCAAATGCAACAAAGAGTCTATTCCATTCCAGTCGGACTTAATGCATTCCAAAGACGAGTAGACAAAGCTCAAATTGCTAGAGTTGCAAAGCTGGTACCTCAAAAGGCTTGCAGGACGAGAGACCTCATGTAGTATGAATGCTTTTGCAAGCCACTGTATGCATCTAACTGGGATAATGTTTGCTTTTCAAACCAAAGGAACTAAGAAATTGTGTCCTATACTTCTAAATATCACACATCTTGGATTTTACTATCCCAATTATGATCTTTTCTTTTGAGGAGGTATGGTTTCTTTTGACATGACAAATGGGGTGAGAGAAAGGAAGGAAAGGAAATACAATCAAATTAAAAAGACACAATAGGGAGATTGGAAAAATGAAATAAGCAGAGCAAAAAAAAAGAAAAAAAAGAAAGAAAACCCAAAAAAACCTGAAAGTACAAACACAATAACACTTTTCTTCTCTTCCATGGAAACTCTACCCAAATATGTGGAAATCCTCTGCTGGAATTTATGCTTTGAAAACAATCGGCAAAGAGAAGCGGGGGATTACAGCTACCCCTTTCGCTGCTGGATCATAATGATGATAAAGAGTCAATTAAAGTCTTACACTAAACAGAGGCATGCAGGTAACTGGAGACAGACAGTCTGTCAGGTTTCCTCACTTCCTTTCCACTGTGTCCCATAAAGACGATGTCACTTAAGGAACCCGTTGGGATGGCCAACATGACCTTCAGTTTCAGCTGTAAGAAAAGAGAATAGTATAAATATAACCCCTACAAAGTGTTTTCTGTGTTCTTGGCTCATTTAAGTCCGTTTTATGCCTTTTATTTTAATGCCTGGTGTCCTGTTGTGATGGAGCATTGTGGTTTATGAAGTAAGTCGAGTTCCTCGGGGCTCTCAGTTAAAAAAAAAAAAAAAGGACACACAGCAGGCTGAGCTCAGGAAGACTGTAGTTAAATAAAAGCACATTCAAATCGAAGGTTGCTTATATATGTGTAATATAAGTATGGAAAAAAGCTGGGAAATTACTTATAGAAGTCTAAATTTCTTAAAAACTTGCCATTTTAGTAGTGATGTGGATACTTTTGAGATTCATTGTAGCTTTCTTTGGAAATGGAAATACTGTTTTCAGTCATTCTTTGGCTTGAAATTGTAATCTTTGCTTAGATCCAAACTTTTCTTTTGAATAAATTTGTCAGGTTGTTCATTTTCACAAGAACCTGATCCCATTTCCAGTTTAGGTTAGATTTCCCCTCAAACCGCTTGTTTACCTACTCTGAATTTGGAAATTCTGCAGACCACGAAGGTAGCAGAAAGCTCATTTACTTCAAACCAGCCCATTTTAGTGTGGTTATGGAACAGTGGGTTTTATTATTAGCTAATTACTTTAGGAATTTTATTTAACCCCCTTTGGTTGAACCTGGCTGCTTCCAAATCAAGAAAATGGATAAAAACCTCAAATGAACTTGACTTGACTTACATGCTGATATAGCACTTTTGAAAAATAGGAGGCGTTAATTTTATCAATCAGTTATAAAAGCTTTATCACTGTTATAATTCAAGATAATAAAAGCACAAAACCATAAGCATCCAAAGACTGTGTGTTCACAGATCCAACTACTGTAAATTTATGTTTTCTCACTTCAGTTGTACTATTTTTTTTTTACATAATTTACACAGAAACTTGATTTTCTTTTGGATTTATTTTGAATTTACTATTTAAGCTCCATGTTATGTGGCATGCAGACTGGGAAAGGAAATGCGGTTCTCATCCGGATAATCTTAACTAAAAACACAGTGATTAACCAGACCGCAATATTCATTAAAAACACTGTTAAGCTGTATAACTTCATCTGACTGCTTCCATGTGAACCAGAAAACACTTACAAGTAAAACCTTTATGGTTTTATGTGCATGAACATCTTAAGAAGAGAATGTGTGTTGTTTTTTTTTTAAAGAAAGCTTCATTGTTTTTCCTTGAAGTCAAAATATCAGTTGTTGTTTTGGGTTTACTGCGTTGCAATTCTGATGCTGCAAATATATAAATACGTTCAGACAGGACATAAGTGAAAGACATATTGCCAGTAGCTTCATTATGTGTTAATAAAGAAAGAATATTGGTCTATTTCCTATATAGTTTACTGTAGATCTTAATTTTGCGAAACTGCTTTATACTAGTACCTATTGCTAAATTTAAATTCCAATCACACGCTAGTCAGTTTTTATGGGACAAAGAGAAATTCCAGCTACAAAAGCCATAAATGAATGAGAGTTCAGGTTAAAGTCTGACAAAGAAACTCTGTCTAAGCACTTTTGCATTTTAATGATGCAGAATGGACACAGTTATTGGAAATCTTCTTTTAGGTTGCACACACTATATTCATGTACCTTAAGCACTTCTTATATCTGACACATCTACTTCAACATACTTGTCAAAGCTTTGACTTTTAACATTTTTATGTTTTGGAAATTATTTTGTGAAAACTTTCAGTTTGATAGACCGACAAATAAAACCAAATAAAACTGAAGGTTTTGCTTGTGACGAAACAAAACATGGAAAAACATCATTTGATACTGAAAACTTATGGGAGTTACCGTATGCTGCATCTGCGTGGATTACAATGTTTCTTACCTCAGGGCCGCCAGATGTGGAACAGGCTTGTGAACCCAGTCTGCAGGCCTGGAGTCCTGAGCTCAGTCTCTATGATGCCAACGTGACGTCGCCATGCCCTGAAACAGAGGGCTGCACCCTGACTCTACGATTCCTGCACCCTGTCGTTCCACACGGACTCACACTATGGGTGACCTATACATCCACGAGTAAGTATTAGCGGATAACTAGTATGTTTTAATTTCTGTGGTGCGTTGGCTCCATGTCTAGTGACTAATGGTTGATGAATTATTGATACCAATGAATCAGAGTTTAAAAAGATATGCTCAAAGAGAGGCAGGTTAAGTTTTCTGCAGTAAAGATTTTACACGGACACATGACATTTAAGAGTGATTTTACACAAACACATGCTTGACGTTTTTTTCTGTGAAGTCAACAATCTTGACTTTACTTGCAAATCTGAATGTTTTTCCAAATATGAGCATAACATTATTTTTTAGTGCTTTTAAAAATTTCTTTTAGGATCTTGTAGTTTCCTTTCAGGGTGAACTTGCTTGCATAATGACACCAAAGTATGCTGGTAGTTACTTTGAATGTTGTCATTTTAAGTGGAATCCATTACCAGAATTAGTCTGCTGTAATTTTCTTCCGAAGGGGATAGCAGTTTTATTCTTAAAGTTTTTGTTCACTTGTACTTTAACAATCAGGAGCTCACCAAACTGTCTAAGATTTGAACAGGGCAAACCTTCTCTTTTTTAATTTCTTTACAGAAAATGTGTTTTTATTCTTCAATCTTTTATACAACTGGAAGTGGTCAGTCTTTTAACACTCACACAAGCACATGGGTCTTCTAGTTTTACACAAACCTGCAGTAATAGTTTGTTGCTTAAGACAAATCAATGACACCTAAATAGATGTTTTTGTCTCCTCTTCTCTTCTTTCGCCTCAGACAACCCTTCCATATCCAACATTGAGCTGATTACAGATGCGGGGAATAGCATTCACCTCGGACCACAGCATGTCTTCTGTGACATGCCCCTAACCTTGCGCCTCGACACCAACAACGCTGCAATATCGGCCGTCAAACTCTCCACGTTTGATGAGAAAATGGAAATCGATGCAGCCATGTTGTCTTCAGGCCCCAGCAGCTCTCTTTGCTCTGGCTGCCAGCCCGTGCAGTACCGAATTCAGCGGCAGCCGCCGTTTACCAGCAAATCCCCTCCGCCTCAGATGGGGCAAACGTTCACCGACAGGTAATGGCTCAATGTTGGCTCATCCAGCTGGTTTTACCCAACCTGATTCACTAGAAATGTTTGTCATTTTATAATAAGTTATATATTGGATACAACCAAAGATGTGTGGAATAAAGAACAAGGACCTGTCGACCATGGTGTGATCATCAATCAGATATTAAATGCATGAGTATGTATTCCCCGTTTCTCACCTCTTATTCTAACTAAAGCCAAAAGATATGGCCGTAAAAACTCTGTTTTGGACTGCAATAGAGTCTGATTGTACATTCACACCTTCCCGAACGAAGCGGACTGAACGGACTTGAGTTCTATTAAAACGGACTAACCAGGGCTGGTGTGAATGCACCCTCAGACTCAGTCAGGTTAGATGACCGGCCGTGTTTTGGTTGGTCTGAAGTTGTTTTAGTAGCTTTTTCATTTTTGGATGATAATAGAGAGATGCTCTTTCAGATACTCAAAACGTGAGAACTTGTTTGAAGCTGTTCTACAACTTTCTCCCTGACCTGCCTGCTGTGTCCCTGTTCTCTTCATGATGCTATTTATTCGCTAATGTTCTCCAACAAACTTCTTGGGTCTTTGCAGAACAGCTGGATTGATACTGGGATTAAATTACACCCAGCTCACTCTATTTATGGGCTATTGATTGGGTGAATGTGGAAGGGCAATTTCTTGCTTTGGATTTTATTTAGGAGTATCGAAGTAAAGGGATCTGATTTTTTTATTTAATTAAAAAAAGAAAATTACATCTTTTTAGGTCTTTATGACAGTTGTGCGCTACTTTTAATTTGTCTGTCCCATTAAAATCCCAATTAAAATAAATTGAAGTTTGTGGATGCAATGTGTCAAAATGTGAAAGGGGTCAGGAGGTTTGAATACTTTTGCAAGGCAGCATATTTATAGAGTCTCTTGGATGAATGACGTGTTTTGCAAAAGATAGCCATGGTGCTTAACGGGAAATACCAAAATACTCTGTCTCCTGTTGCCAGTAATGACTAAGGTTATATGATTAGCTATGAAATATTAGTAAAAATGTGGAAGAAGTGCCAGCAGATAATCTCATGCACACATTATAGTCTGACATGTAAGTAGCTCACGGGAAAATATGAAGAGAAAGGATAAAGATATGGCCGTAAGCAAATTCCAGTGTGTATCGGAGTGTATGTGTCCTCAGATCTACTAATCTGTAGACATGTCTTTTAAAAGTGTTTGGGTCTGGTTCTGTTTAAAAAGCTCAGAACACAAATGTTTCCAACACGGGGATGCCGTGTGTAGCTGATCCAAATCTGTTTCAACAGCCATATACTTAATCAAAAGCTTGCTGGAGTTTCAGGCTGACTGGAATCAGTTTGTATCCTGTCTCATATTGCGGGGTGTCCAAACGATTACTGGAATCCAACTACAACCACCACAAGCTTTGCTATTTCTTTTTTTTTGTTTTTGTTTTTTCAGGAAATACCCTTCACCCGAAATATCTGACTTCTCGGCTGCAATGCTTTTCCATACATTCAAAGCTGGTATAAGTGTGTGGATATGGCATCTGGAACACATGATTGCAGATCTGTCGATTTCAAACGTGTGTTCTGAATTTCTGAGAAGCTGTCACCGTTTAAAAGGGTAGGCGAGATGTTAGATGTGCACGGCTTCAAAAACAGCTTATTTTTCAGAGAACACGTCTCCTATGTTACACAAGCTGCATCTAAGTGCAAAAAGATGCAAGGACCGGCGGGGATTGAGTTATGTGGGACTGAAGAGGGCAGAGAGAGGTTGATGTGAGGAGAAGGGAGAGCAACAAGCTTGAAAAATAATGAGAGTGGAAAGAGATGGGAGGAAAACAATGGCAATTAGAAACGATACAGGGAGAGAGGAAATTGTTAAAGAGACGTGTCGACAGAGTGCTGGGTATTTTTCTTTTATTAATTCCTTCTCTGAGATCACTTTTTTTTTTTTACATACAACACAAATTAAAGTATCAGAGATCACTGACAGAGCCATGTTCTGAATCCAGTTCAAATTTATGAAAGAGTTTTATCCTTTATTTAGGCAGTTAGCTAGACGACACATTCAAAAACATATTTTATTCCACATTCGAATCCAATTTATTTAAAACTAAGCTGTCTATAGCTAGTCTTAATCCAATAATACATCAAGGTAGAAAAAAAATCTCTGATAAAGACTCCTTAGAGTGCAGTAAAATAACACATTAAAATTGACTAGAATTACATGGTTATTGCGTTACATTTCTGACTTGAATAGACGGGTAAAAGTGATTCTTCTGACTTATTTAGTAAGTTTTTGAATTTCTGTGTGTAACATAATTCAGTGCATTTAGAGTTAATTGCAAAACTTGATAAAAAAAAAAGTTGATTTCCTGCTTCAAAAACATTGCTTTGAACTATTTATTTGTGATCACCTTCTGGGAAGATGTGAGCCCAGTTCGCAAATATGATGTCTGATCATATTTCACAGTGTTTTTTTTAAAAGATGACAAACTGAACTCATCCTGGGATACTGGGGTTTGTGACTTCAACTTTGTTTTAGACGCAGTGTATTTGTGTCAGACAAGACTCTCTTTATAGTCACTGCCCACCAACACAGATCAATAATCATGAACTGGAGTCAAAGTACTGTTTGGCTTTAAGGACATTGTACACTGCAAGGTTACAGATAGGGAATACAGTAAATTTCACTTTTACTGATGCAACATCAAAACCTTTTATAATCCAAATGACTCAGACAGACAGCATTCATTTTTGAATAGAAGAAAGTTTGCTGCCTCGCTCATACAAAAACAAAATCTGGCACCAAAACCCGCATATTGACATTAATTTTTTATATTGCTCTGTAGATATGATCAGTTTATGCAAGTCTTACTTGTTTAAAGAACACAGCAGGTGTAAAGGTTTTGAAGATTATTACAACGCCATGCAAAAGTATTCACACCCCTAGAACTTTAACCTTACAATCACAAACTGTAATGTATTTTTGCTGGGAATTTATGAGTATTTCAAAGTATTTCCTATTTGAAAAGGCTGGTGTCCTGCAACCTTTGGGTGCATCCTTACTCCAAACTACTGAATTCTTACTTCACCATTTAGCATTAAATACCATCGAAATCACAAAATGAGGAAAAAAATTCAAGGAGGACAACATTTTTCAACAGAAATATGCAATATTTCAATAGATATACATAGAAAAAAGTTAATTTGCCTATTCTTATGTTTTTCAGCTCTGTTACGCAGGGAGTGAAGTACCAGTACACGATCCAGGTGGAGACCGGCCGCCTTCTCAGCTTCCCCTCTCCGCCTCTTGTCTATACACCTGGACAGACCTACTGTGGGGACGGAGCCATTCAGGGGTCTGTGCTGTTCAATTGCATGAACTTTGGTGACCGGTTGAATATTTCCAATAGAGAAACAGCTGGAAATGCTGCTGATGCTGCTGCTTCTCCCCCCGCAGGGCAGAGGAGTGTGACGACAGCAATCTGTTAGATGGTGACGGCTGCACTAAGAAATGCCTCAAAGAGACGGGCTTCAATTGTGTTGGTGTGTACACAATTCAGAAAACACATTATGTTGTATTGCGTCTTTCAAAGAAAGTGTAGCCCTTTTATGATGTCCCACATTAAAATCGCCAACCTGGGTCGTACATATTAAACTTAAGCAGCACATAAACTTTCAGTGTGAAAGAGTAGTCACTAATCTGCCAAAAATCTCTCATTTGTGCATGCAGCAGCGTTTAGTTAGAGCTATCCTGCCAATCAAATTGCATTTACAAGACATAAAAGCTTCTGGCTTGAGTGGATTCCACAAACCATTAATGCAACATCACAGCAACATAAGGGAAAACAGATGAGGCAAGGGGTAAAATAAGCAAGATTTTGGTTTGTTAACTTTCCATGGTTTTCTTTGAAAAGCAATCTGACATTAGGTTGGCTAAGACACATCAGAGAAAAACACTGGTTAGCTTGAAAACACAACTCCGTCTGCAGTCAAACGTCATGTTTCTTTATTAATGTTGGTGTTAATCGGTCTCTTTACTTCTGATAAATGAAACTTGTTTTCAAAGATCAACTAGTGAGTTGGATAAGATAGTTGCATAAAACGGCTAAGAATAATAATTATGTCTTTGACTTTCATGCCTTATCTTTAAAGAATGTTTCTACATTTTCGTCCATTATGCAGCTTTTTTAGCCTCATCAGGTCACAACTGAAATAAAAACCGAGGCTTTTGTCTGACATTAAAGCTAGGTCATGTCTCTATCAGCTTTTCACATCTGCAGACGGAGCTTTCAGCCCATTCTTTGAAAAATAGTTGCAAGTTCTGAGACAGAATAATTTACAGGATATAAAAATGAAAGGTTTAAACCAAGTTTCGAGGAGGTTCTGTCACGAGGTTTGTGGGGTGAATCCATTTTTTTTTTTTTTTACATTAGGTCATATTACGAATTTGTCAACAATAATTCTCTCTGGCAAACTAAGACAAACAAAAGATTCCTTTCTTGATAAGATCAGACATTAGGCTGAGTGAAACAAGTCATCAGCTCTCTTCTACCTTGTTCCTTTTCAACAGATTCAAAATTTATCTTCCATATCAAGGTATGTTTGCCCAGATGCTCTGCTTTCGCCAGACGCTCTATCTCATAAATACTTCAAAATGTTACAGACTATGCACAGATCAGCTGAGATCAAACAGCATATTGCTTTTATTTCAAGCTTTGTGTTTGTTCCACTGACAACTGGGCGGTAGTTATTCATACATTTTGTAAGGGATTATTTTATGAGCGCTTGTTACAGGACTGAAAAAGGAGTGAACAACACTGATCTGAGCTATTTTATTGCAGCTCTAGCTGAACGTTCAGGGCTGTTGTCATGTTGAAAGGTTAACCTCCTCCTACTGCGTTGAGGGTGGTTTGCTGTGTTACTGTCTTGCCACCCACATGTTGCTTGTAGGTCAAAAAGTTCAATATTGAGCTAATCTGGTCACAGCTCTGTAACCTACATGGTTCGTGACACACTCCAAATGGATCGTCTTTGCGGCTGGAAAGAAAAATGTGAGATTTTTGGCAGATTCAACAATAGTCATTCACACTGAAGGGAATATTCTGCTAAATGTTTTAGCTGTATGACACAAGTTGATGGGTTTAATACATAAACATTTAGAAAATCCTATGATTTAGACTGAAATTGATATTTTTATAATAACCTCATAGTTAGAAAGTTGCTGATTGCAGGGACTAATCAATAATCTTTCTGTCTATATATTTCTATAAGCAGTTTTTAGTTATTGAAAACATGAATAGTAAAGATATGACTATCATTAAACAGGTTTTTAAGGAATAATTCAGTATCAAAATCTGGAACCATTTAGAAGTAGTTTGTTCTGGATTTAACTGTCTTATTGTCCAAAAAACAACTTGGTGCGTGTTCAAGATTGCGTCTTATAAAGTTTGTTAACGACCACTTATTCTGTTGTTATATACGCAGAATAACAGTCTAATTTTAAAGGCTGTGTAAACCCCAGGTCAGGTGGTTGAAAAGCTGTAAAACGTACCAAAAAGCATGCAGCAAAACAAGTCAAAAGACAAACAAATATGCCGCAAAGAGTGGCCCCGTCATCTGTGAATCCACCACAAGACAAAAATGCTTTGTGTCTCCACCCTCATGCATGCAAACAGACCACAACAGAAGCCTCACGACAAAACACAAAAGGGAATTTAGCCAGAATGCTTCGGAACCCCAAGGCCGAAAACTCTGTGTTTATTTTTTACATTAGGTCATATCATGAGTTGGTCTGCAGTCATTGTTTCTGGCAAAGAAGCAGATATGAAAAATTACATTCCAGATAAGATCAGACATTAGGCTGAGTGAAGCAAATCATCAACCCTGCAGTCGTATCATTTTCCTTCTCAGCAGATTTAACATTTATCCTCCATATCAAGGTATGTTTGCCTAGACGCTCTCCTTTTGCCAGAAGCTCTTTCTCATAAATGCTTCAAAATATTGCAAAGACTATGTGCAGGTCAGCTGAGATCAAAGAGCACATTGCTTTTATTTCATGCCATGTATTGTTTCCACTGGCAGCTGGATGGTAGTTATTCATGTATTTTGTAAGGGCTTATATTACGAGAGCTTGTTACAGGACTGAAATTTCCATCATCCAGTGAATTTATTTGTCAGGGGGAGAAAAAGAAAAAAAAAAAGCTGAGGCAGACCCATCAAACCTTCCCTCCCCTCGACCACCGTCTCACAACAGGCCCTGCCATGCCGTGACTGAAGCTATTACATCTCCTGTTATACAATAAAAGACATGACTAGGACGGGGAAAAAATTGGCAACAACAGATTTTTGCAAATTTCAACTCTTAAAACCAATTATTCTGTTTAACATCTTAGTCATAGAATATTTGTTTGGGTTTTCACTTACCACATTTGTTTTCCTGTTTGTAGATCACAGACCTTTCTTTGACTTGTATCAAAGTACCTTCTCTGTCCTGCATACCTACATATCCCGAGGTATTAAGGGACACATTAGCGTTTTTGTCTCACTGTCTGACATTAAATTGTACTAATCCTTTTGTGGTTTTGATTCCTATCTGTAGGGTTTAGAGAATCCTTTGTTTCTTTTTATTTTCTTAAAACTGAACTTTGCAAACATTCTTTTAATGTCGCTCAGCTATAAATGCTAACCTGTTTGACTTGAGCGAGATGATAAATTACCTGTACTACTTGTATAAAACTTTATCTAGTCCAGCGGACTCAAAAGTACTTTAAACCACATTTAGTCATGCACAAATTCATCCCCTGATGTTTTGGGTATTCCCCCACAACCTTCTGACTGCAGTTTGGCCTATTCCCTCTGACATAGTTGGTGTAACTGAGTAAAGCTTGTTGGCCGCCTTGCTTCCACAAATGAGGATAAGCTTTAAATAAAAAATATTTTATTAATCTTAGCTGACCTGTAATAGGAAACATTTAATCTGATTTAATGTGAGACCTACCTTTAAGCTCTTCATGTCATATCACCTTGAGGGTGCCTGAGTTTCCAAGGCTTGAGCAGTATCTTAGCTGTTCCAATTTTCTTTTAGACAGATCTCCGATGCCATTTCTGGGACTTCCTAGAATTGATTGTCTAAGAAGTTCCAGAAACAACAATTCCAGCGATCATTGGTACCAATGAGACTTTTGTTTTTTTGTGTGTTTTCCCTAATGTCTCTGTTGCTCTAGAGCCACTGTCTCCTATCTTCTGTGTCTAACAACACACAGTATTTTTACTAATTTGCCTTCACATGTTTATCTGTCTGAATTTGGCGGTCCCTGAACATTACATCCCCATAATTCCCCACCATTCTTGGTCTACTGTGGTTAATAAATATGTTGCTCAATATCCCAGCCACTGACACCTTCCCCAGATGTGATACCCTCCAGACTCTTTTGCTCTTCCCCTACGGTTCTGGTATTTTACTGCTCCAATTAGTGCCTCTTTTCTGTCCTTTTTCCAGCTTACTCTAGCAAACATTCCCAAAAACTCTGTAAAGAAATCAGGTAGATTTCTGTTTTAGACACAGAGGAATGTAGTTTCTCGTGACTCACTTTGGTTGCAATTCCTTTCAGAGTACAATGCGTTTCTTTTAGCATTAATGAGTAGTTTTATTTCTTTTCCCACCGACACCCTAAGGTCAACTGAGGCGCCTTCAAGATGAAAATAACAGACTAGGTCACCGATTAAGTTTCTGTTTGTTAATATCACACAGTTACGGTAATCTCTGATAAAGAACCAAAGTCAAAGTTCATGTCTTGCCATAATTTGCAGCCTGTTGACACCAGAGGCACAGTTGAGTTGGTGTGGCTGTCATGTGGAGTTGCCAAAGAAAATACCAAATAGATTTGCTCAGATTTGGTTCACTGACAAACAGATTTGGATGATGGTCTGACAGTGGGAGAGAAGCGTACACCTTGCCAGATGAAAAGAACAGGCTGTGTATTCTTCCATAAATCGTCTTCGCTTTCTTTTCTCTGTTCCCTAAGGTGAACCTAGTCAGTGTTATGTCTTTGACGGCGACGGCGTGTGTGAAGAATTTGAGCGGGGATCAAGCGTGCAAGACTGTGGTTACTTCACACCTTTGGGCTACACAGATCAGTGGGCTTCCAGTGCCTCTGCTTCCCACCAGGACCCCAAACGCTGCCCTGCAGTCGCTGCCACAGGGGAGCCATCCCTTCCCAAGGTATAAAATAGGAGGCAGAAATTGTTCAAATCCTGATTTTTGCAAATCCTTATGCAATGGAGGAGCTGCAGTATGAAATAAATAATCCTGAAAGTATCCTTTTTATAAAAAACAAAAACTTTTTGTCTAGATATTAGTTTTCAAGATACAACACAGAGGATTTGTGTGAGGGGCAAATGTCAAAAGGACTAAAAACATTTTAAAGGAGTTGTCTTCATGTAAAAATAAAATCTATATTGAACAGCTTGGCATGTTTTTCATTGCTGCTATGCGGCAACTGTGCTATTGTAATGCAAAAGGAAAATGTGTTTGTCAGTTTGTGAAGGCAGTTTGCATTCACAATCTGCAGCCCTGAGTCAATTTTCACAAATCCATCTTTACATGCGGAGCGTCAGTGCAAAGCGATTTTCAAGTCTTGCTACAGATTCCTAGTTGAACTTATGATAGAGCCACTGCAACGCAGGAATGTGTTTTGCTGTCCTATATTCCATTTTAACTCTGTTATTATCCTGACGGAAGTTGAACCTCTTTCCACATTTAGACGTTTGTTGAAATCCTTACAGGTTTTCCTTCAGGCTAGCCCCATATTTATCTAAATCCATATTTCTCAGCTCTGAATAATTTCCTTAGTGCTGCTGATGTAAAGCCTCCGTAAAGGATAATATTGACACTACCATGTTTAAAGTGTTGGCATTTTGTAAATATGAAAAAACATAGTTTTTATAAAAAATACATACAGTAGCTTTAAGGCCAATTTCTTTCTTGTTTTTTTTTTTTACTTGCAGTTTTTTGCCCAAAGGTCACACATAAAACAATGCACCTCCAGAATACAATTGAGGTTAGGTAAGTTTAAATAGAGGTTCTTGTTAAAGTAGCACACAAAAACAACCTCCTAGGTAGTTTTATCACGGAAGGATTATTGACCTCAGAGTTGGCAAAGAGGCGACGTTTTTGTACCACAGTGTTTGTAAAAGAAAGAAAATGCAATAAAGAACAGGAATCCAAGAGTCATGAGTAAAGTCAGAGTGACCTATCAAGTCCTACCATATGATGAAATGCCAAACCCTCCTGAACTCTGATTTCTGTAATTGAGACTACTGACACGAAGAACATTATTCCACCAACAGCTGAATAAGGAACATAAACAAACGTTATTTTGGGACCGGTTTGGATGGCGGATCAAATCTAGTAATATGAGCTCTGCAGGTAAATATTTGACCAAGAATGTGAAACAAAAGTAGGCCCGCAGTAATTAAGAAGGTAACATTGTGAATGAAACCTGGTTTAGCGGTGTTTGACAAAAAGTATTTGCTTATTTGCAGAGCCTTGCAAAAGCCTTTATGCCATTGAACTTTTTCCACATCTAGTCACTTAAATCAATGTATTTTATTGGGACTTTGTGGGATAAAGTGACTAAAAATTAGCACAAAATGGTGAGGTAGAAGGAAAATGATTAATTATTTTCTAAATTTCTTAAAAATAGATCTGAAATGTAACCTGTCAGAGTTGACACCTATTAACACAGATTAAATAACACAGGAAAGACAAGAGAAAGTTAGATTCTGAATACTCTCGAAGAGAACAGACAGAGATGTGCTTTCAGTTACAAATCTCCAACTGCTCTCAAGCACATTTGCCTGCCCCTCTCTTTTTATTGTCTTTAGGATCCCTAATCACAGAGAGCTCTGGAACTCTAAAGGGAGGGGGAAAGACACTTCATCACACAGTCACAGCGCCAAGATTATCACTAACTAACAACACAATCTATCTCGCACTAGCTTATCCAGTTCCTGACCCAGGATCAAGCAGGACAAGTTGTGAATCTTCACAGCGATGGTTTTATAGCTATCTAAGAGGTCAAAGCAGGCCGTTCTGAGAAGAGCTGCTGTCACTGCTCTTCTTCAGAGAAGCCTCCTCTGAGGAAGGAAGCAGAGTGATTAACAATACAGAAACATTCCTTAAAACCTATGACTAAACTAAATAAGTAAGAATACATAAACTAAGAACATAATAAAGATATAACAAATAGTTGATAATAATACAATTTACCTAACAGTGGAGCTTTAAAGGTTGAAAAAGGTCATTTTGGAGAAAATCTCATCAACATCAATATTTCCACTAAAT
>NW_015113988.1:35899-63829 GCF_001443285.1 Poecilia latipinna | reverse complement strand
AGAGAGCGCTGTAACTCTAAAGGGAGGGGGAAAAACACTTCATCACATAGTTACAACAACACAATGTATCTTGCACTAGATTATCCAGTTCCTGACCCAGGGTCAGACAGAGCAAGTTGTACGTCTTCACGGCGATGGTTTTACAGCTATCTAACAGGTGAAAAAGCAGGACGTTCCACTGAATGATTACCGCAGAAAGCTGTTGTCACTGCTCTTCTTCAGAGAGGCCTTCTGAGAAAGGAATCAGAGTAATTTAACAACACAGGAACATTCCAAAAAAGATGTAACTAAACAAATAAAAGCATATAAGACAAGAACATTATAAAGGTATATAAAACAATTAACATTTGATAATCCAATTTACCTAACATAACCTTAATCAAGCCTATGTTTAACCCAGTAGAGTAATTTGGCTTCAGACGTCATACAATCGTTATGTAGAGCCAGGGTATACAGTTGGACTCTATAGTGGTCTCACAGGTTTGATAGAGGAAATGAGGGAGCAAACTGTGTCATGAAGATCAAGGAACATGGCGGACAGGCTATGGATAAAGTTGGGGAGAAGTTTAAATCAGGGTTAGAATAAAAAGCAATAATTCAGGCTTTGAACAACTTGTAGAACTGCAGAGAAACTGTAGATATCCAAAGCTCAAATGGGAGAATGTGTCAGTAGGACATCATCCTCAAACAAACAAACAATATAAAGGGCCTTTTTCTGTTAAGATGGCCCAATCAAAGCCCAAACATTCATTTAAGATCGTTTTAATACTTCACTTCTGAGTGAATACTTTAGTACAAATGTGTATTTGTTAAAATTTGTGTCTATTTTCTCTCAATGTCACAGTTAAATAACACTTTGCTTAAGAAAATACATTGATGTTTTTGATTGTAAAGTGACAAAATGTGAAAACATTCTGCGGGTTATGAATATACGTGCAAAGATCTGTGCATCCAATCGCAGAGGTTTACAATAATACTAATCGAGAATGAAGGCATTTTAAGCCGATTGAATAATTTGCTTATTTTCTCTTGTGTCTTGTTCTGCCTTTTGTGTGCAGCTTTGCAGTTTTCAGCACCTGGAGGTGAACGACAAACACAGTGATGCCTGGTTCCCATGCACCGCCCAGTCTGACACAAATAACGGCCTGGAGCACTCTTACTGGATAAAGGTATGCGCATGGTACATGTTTACCCATCCGCTGAGTGACTGTGGGTGGCTAATCTACCTTTAACAGCTTTCCACTATTTCTTACAATAGACTGAAGGGATTGTTGGCTCAAACCTCTGCACACGCACATATTTTTACCGTTCTAACAATTACATGATTCATACCATGCCTTAGTAACAATAATTGCATATTTTTCAGGTCAATGGTAAATCGCAGGTTCTAATGATGTAGATAATTAGAAGTCATGACTAACTCCCTACTTATTCTCTATTTACATTGTGTCCTTGTATTTCTTTGCTCAGAGGACATTAATCATCTGAATCCCTTTAGTAGCAATCACTGGCTTTGTATTAATAGTATAAAGAAAAACCAAGTGTTATATAATTAACTCATTCTTCTTAATTAGAGAACAAAAAGTTTCCTCTGTTTTTCCAATATGGACAGATGAAAGAATAATTGTTACAAAAAGGTTCAGAACTGGATCTTTAATCATAATATAGTTCGTCTTTATAATTAGAATCCTTTTATTAAATGCTGGAGGATAATAAATACATTACTAATGAATACGAATACTTCAAATATAATACAGATTTCGTTCTCATTAAAAAGGCATTAATGAATAAAAGGTACTTGCTATTTAGACAGAAACTGATTGAACAGCATGCTCAGCGTTTTATTCAGACAGTCTAGTCCCTTGCAGAAGTATTCCAACTCCCTGAAATTAAATTGAACAAACCTTGTTTTTCACTGTGCTAATGAGTCCAAAGCTTATTTTCTAGATGGGCCTCTGGCGTTAGTGTTGCTGCTGAGCTATCAGTTAGCTCTATGACGGAGCAGCAGCAGAAAAGATGGAAATTTAAACTTGTGAAATTGGCTAAAGGGGTTTGCAGTGGCTCAGAGGTTTTGTTTAAATAGTACTGCACAGAGCTAACTCTGAGCTTTCTGAAAGTCCAGCAGATTCTCAATCAACAGCCACATATCAGACTGACTGAGGAAATGAGGAAAACAGTGTCGGTTTGCCACAAGCCATGAGGGGACAAAGCAAACAGTTGGACAGAGTTGCAGTCGCTGGATCTGATGCACAGTGCCATGTGTGGTAGAAACCTAACATTGCATATTAATCTAATCAAACCCTCCCTACTGTGAGACACGGTGGTGGCAGCACCGCGGCTCAATTGCCGCCTCTAACAGTCTTTTGTTAGAGCCTGCAATGACGACTGGGGCAGAGCAGGACTTTTCCACACAAAGCCGATATGTAGCCGGATAGCTGAGAAAAGTAATACAGCTTTATGCGTTTGGGTCTTTCATTCACATGAAAGCTCAGTTTCATGGTAATAAGAACAACAACAACTCCAACCAATGTGAAGATTTGAGAAAACTCCATATTTGTGTTTGTATGTATACAAAGGAAAACCGAGATTTAGGGTCCCGCGCATTACAGCTTGAGTCAGATAATGCACCAATATGTCCACATGCTTACTTTGACATGATTCCCACTTGACATCGTCTTGTATTTTAATAACTTTATATTCTAAAACGCTATTTAAACCTCCTGATGCCATCTTTAATTCCTACCAGGAAGTTGTGCTGTTTTGAGGGTCATAGGTCTTTGATTTGCGCTACACTGTCCCCTATGGGTTGAGCATGTTCAAAACAGCGCACAGTGGCGTATTTGAGTAGGTTAATGTGGATGAAATCTTTTATGAAACTGATCCAGTGTGTATGATTTCTATCATATGTTTTCTAAATGATGGGGCGGACATACTTATTTTTATAAAGATCTGGCTACGAGTATACAAGGCCTAAATCTTAGTCAACTGTGAGAATGAAAAGCCACAGTCAATATCTAAATTCAATTAAGAATGAAACTTGAAATCTGAAGTACTTATATCCTCTCCATTTAATATGACTGAACTTCAACTAATTTGCGAGGAATTAGCAAAAATATGAGTCTGTAGTTGTCCAGATTTGGCAGAGATACAACGAGTTTAAGATGTTACTGCAGTGACAGTTCCACAAAGTTTGATGTTGGGAAACTGAATGCAAATGAATACAAACTATTTTAGATTTTATTTGTAAGGTAATAGTAAAAAACCCCAAACAAACTGAAAACCATGCATCATGTTATCACTTTTCTTTCATTTCCCAGTTTTGGATGGATCCTAAAACATGTGAAAATGTGATGGATAATTCAGACGTTTGTCTACTTTATGCATATATCTTTTTGTTTTTTAACAGTTTCATGTTTCCACCACCACAGTTAATATAATCAGCGGTATGGTCCTGGATTTAGTGCTGGCCAGCTGCTCGTTTCACTGTGAGCTCTCACAACCTTGTCTGCTTTTCCCTGGACTGCAGGGTCCTCTACAATTTTGGTTCTTTCCTTATTTGCAGATACTCAGTCATGTTTATCCTTTGTCTCATCATTTCCACTACTTTGTTGAATGTCTCATCTTTCCACCGCTGCTCTTTTTTTATGGAGGCCCTCTTTATCAGACACTTCCCTGGAGCCTCAAGGCTCAAGGCCATCTTGAAAATCCTTTATTAGAGCACCTGTGTCTGCCAGCAGCTCTCCATGAAATATCTCCTTTTCCTTTAGGTTCCTTCTGTCTGAAGGAGCTCCCACGTCTAAAATTTCAGGTCTGGCTGTCTGAAGAGCATCTCTCAGCCTTTCACTCTCATCTTTCTCCGCCAGCTCTATAAAAAGAAGCTGTCTCAATTAGCTGTGTTTGTTTGGAAGAACCTTCGCTTTTCTACGAGGCTCTTAACGTTTTCTGAAAGTAATACGCTTACTGAATTCCTTTGAGGATGACACACAAAGTCTGTTGACTTCAAAAGGAGAAAACTCCATGGTGTCTTCAGAAAGATGAGGACTATAAAGTCAGTCTTAATTTATTTCTGCCATATTGTCTTGTAACTCAAAGTAATCCACACAGCTAGGAAACTTGATTTTGTTTGGCAAACCTCATTGTGTTGAAAGATCCAGTGATGACCTGCTCACACCGTACTGTCAGGGCAGGGTGACAGTTTCAACATATATGTAAAGAAAAAATATATCTTTTTATAAAAGTTACGAACTGCAGCTTTAAAGCGAATGCATATACGGATGCATTCACCATCCACATTCACCATATATATATGCTTATGTCATATTTCTGCCTCAGGAAAACAGATTCTTGTGACTTATTAATTCAAAGTGTCAAGTTTCATCAACTTACATAAGTCAAGTATCAATGAGAAACATCCCATATTTACATTTAATTCAAAGGTATTGCTTGTAGGGCTGCACAGTGTATCTGGAGTAGAATCATTTCTAATATATGTTAAGAGTTCACAAGTTGTATTTGTCTTTCTAAAGCGATATCTAGCCAGTCGGACATAATCTCACAGCAGCAGGAGCTCACACGGGTCATAAATGACATTGCCGAAAAGTCTAGAGGACATATAGAGTAGGAAGCACAGATTAGAAGGAGAGGAAATAAAAAGACAAGCATACATCACACCTGATATCGTCATCGACATATTTACCAATATTACCACCATCAGAATTTTATAATATTGTGAAACCCTCATCGCCTTACCGATAAGGCTTTACTCATCTTTACCAGCTTTGCCAATAAATACGTTAATTTCTGCATAAATAATGAACACTAGACCCACATCTGATATTTTAACCAACCAATCAACTACTAATGACTTATCTCTACATGGTTTCCTCATCCTGTTGTGGTTGTACCACTGGACCAGGTGGGGTTCCTCCATCCTGGTGTGGCTGCTTCTGTTATGGTTTACATGGCCTCGGATGGTTCGTTGTCTGGGGAGCCATGGAGGAGGACAGTCACCATTCTCCTATCTGATGCAAACGGCAAAAATCACTCATTAGGTACTGATCTTTATTTTGATTTATTTATTTATTTTTTTGCTTGCTGCATGACACAGTTGTGCTGTTGACCTTAATTATATTGTATTCCTGGGATTAAAATCAATCATAAATCGGCACATTCATCTGAAACCTCTCCGTCTCCCCAGGCACGCACGTCCCCTCATGCTACCGAAACCCACTGGTGGTGAATGTGACCCACGACCTCTCTCAGCCCTTCTTCCTCACATCCACCGTTATCATCCTCTTCTCGTCGCCCTCTATGGCAGTGAGAGCGGTGGCTCTGAGGACCTCCTGCCACTTCAGCACCTTCGCCCTGACCGGGTGCGCATCAGAGGGTGGGCTCTCCCACTACTACCTACTTAACACATAAACACACATACATACACACCCGCACACACACGCACACGCCTACACACACACACACAAAGAGTTGTTTCGTACATCTCTTTGAAAAAAAAAACAAAATCCAAACTGTTCTAAAATATTTCAAATTTACAAATCCAATAAATACAGATAATTTAGCTTTTTTAGAAACCAAGAGTGAGATATGTGAATATGAATCCTGGCTACAAAAAAAATAAATAAAAAAATCCAAAAAAAGAAAGGTTTATGTAATACAATGCATGTATATCACCCTGTAGATATACATACATCCTCTTTATAGATCTGTTGTCCAGAACCATGGAGTTTCTGACTGATCTAATTTAAAGAGACAGAAGCAGGGCTAGAATTTTTTTGTGTTTTTTCTGCTTCTCATTTCTCTACGTCTCTCCATGTCCTCCCTTCACCTGTGCAACAGTTGTCTGCGGCAGCCTTGTCAGATTGACAGCTGCAGTCCTCCGCAGTTGAAGCACGCCTCCATCAGGTAAAGCACCAAACCGCTAGCGAGCTAAAACAACAAACACCAGGACTGCCTACATACTGGCGTTTGTCTCTGTAGGTGTACAGGTGGAGGGGAAGCCTCCAGTTGCTCGGTGAAGTGTCACCGTGGTTACAGCATCACTGTCCTCAATGGCAGGGGCACTCCACCACGCCAGGTAAAATCCTTTAAATGTCTCCAGACTTCCAACTTATATATTCAGTCATCCATTTTGATACCAGTGAGTACTAGCCAGACACTGGATTGACTTTATTTTGCATCCAAATGCTGAACTGACCTAAGCCTGAAGTAAACGATGAAGGTTTTTAATGATTTGTTTGCCATATTTCATTTCTTTTCAACAATTTATGGTGGATCATTTGTTACAAAGCAGTTCTGTCACTGGGAATCTGTTCTGTATCATTCTGTGCACCGTTTCTTTTTTTACTTGACATTAAAGCTGGAATTCTCAAGGAAGCAATTTCTAGGAAGAAAAATATTATTTCTTGCTACTTCACATTGATTCCTCCAAACATGTTTCTTGTTACTTAGTCTCAAACTCAATCTTCCTCTGCTCTGAGCAGAACACTTGTCAACAGAAATCACTCATGGTAGACGGCATGTATTTTGGAACAGGGGTTTCTTTCATCATCAGTCAATGTTGATGTTAAACTCACTTCGCTGTGGATGGTCACACCGGTGTTCAAACATCTTCCAGTCATCACCTTTTGAGGTTCCTAGAATCTTCTGGAAAGTCTTTCCCCATTTCCTTTTTTTCTGAGTTAACAGCTTGAGTCAGATGAATGAAACTTTAATACTGATGTGTGTCCGAAATGGAAATGATATCAAACACATATCAGACCTGGAGTAGATAAAGCAGACTACTACCTTACCTCAACTATATCGACTTAAAAGTAGTCTGTGCCAGTAAACCAGCACACTTTATGAAAAGACGAGTGGTCAATATTTTGATCTCTTCAAATGTATTTGAATTTTTTTCTGCAACTTCATAAGAAACATTTATCAAAGTATTGATGGGGGTTTATTTATGTAATCGAGCCTGAATGTATAATCCCTAGTGCGCCTAATTCATCTTTCTTAAAATTCATTGAAGCTATTTATTATATAATTATTCCAACCTTGAAAAGGGAAATGGGTTTTTAAAAGCCCAAGATAAACATTCATTTGAATGATGAGTGAATAAACTTCTGCCTGAGACCGTGTTGCTTTTTCTGTACATGATTACTCGTTCGTTTTTTCTTTTTTGTTTCTGAAGAGCAATTTTCTTCTTTCTTCATCGCTTTCTTTCTCCACTTCCAGAGAACCATAGAGCTGGACTGTTTTCGGGGTTCGTGGGATCGTGTTGTCAGCTGTGAGCCTGTGGACTGTGGCCTTCCTGATCAGTCTCATGTTTATCACGCCATATTCAGCTGTCCTTGGGGAACCACCTTTGCCAAACAATGTTCCTTCACCTGTGGACCCCCAGCCATATTACAAGGTGTTAGCAGGATTTTATTGCATGAATTCATAAATAGATCTGAAATAGTTTATTTTTATGATATTACAAGACATTTATTGTAGTTAAAATTATATTTTGTATTACTAAAATTCAGGGTAACCCCTTACAGAAATATGTACACGAAAGAGTTGATGTTGCAGTTCATCATCAGGCAAACATGTCATATTTTTAGGTTGAAGACAACTGTTTGTTTGTCTACTTTGTACTGCAGCTTCCAAAAAGCTTGGTCATACTAAATATGCAAAGCCAAACCTGTCTGCTGAAGGGAAATAGGTGTCATTTACAAACACTTTTAATTTATGGCTGGAAAGTCACTGGAACATTTTGCTCTTCAGAGCCATTCCTTACGTCAACAGAAGGACTTTATATTTCTATCCATAAATATGTAGAAATACTTAAAATTTTGGCTTTTGGTTCAAGTAAACACATTTAAAGGTCATCATGCATCACTTAACAGGAATGTTTTCCAGATCAGCTTCTTATCAACGAAACAACTGCGTGGCTTTTACCTAGTTTGTCAGGTATATGTTGCTAAAGATCGACTACATTTTATAGAGACCATAAAACATTTTCAACTTTAGAAGTGTTAAAACATTCATGATTAGTAAGGGGGAGGAAACAGATCTGAGCAATTATAATTCTACACAAAGTTAGCACTTGATTTTCTCTGTGTTGCTAAATCCAGACACTGTTTATTTTCTGAACTTTATTGAGTTGTTGATGTATATATGGGGATTAATGTGCTACAAAGTGCCAATATTTTCAGCACACCTTGGATGGTTATGATGTTTTTTCACTTTTTCTAAGCAGCAACATTATTCTTTTTTTTTTTTTTTTCAAATAATGTAATGAAGGTCTTTTATTTTCTTTAGTCTTAGTTAAAATAACTGCTCTGATAGTCGAAAAACATCCCAGAAAACATGCAACAACAGACTAGTAACGGTTAAGGAAATTTCTTGTACTTGTACTGTATTTGCATTTATTTTTCATGTAGTAAGGTAGTTTTGCGTGTAATGCTCTAAACTTATGTTTGCTTTATCAGTGAAGTTCAGAAAGCATCCAGCAGGAAATTATTTTTGTCTACTTTACAAACAGATACGGTCATGAAATAAGTGGGAAAATGAAAATAACATGACTACACATATAAAAACCATAAGAAACTTTACCAACCTGTGAAAATATTGTCCTCTTCCTGTTCCTCCTTCTCTCCATCTCTTCTTCTCCCGCCCCCAGGTGACAGTGATAGGTTGGTGTGTTTGGAAGACGGGCTGTGGTCTTTCCCAGAGGCCTACTGCAAGATTGAGTGTCCGGAAGCGCCTAACATTCCCAGTGCCAGACTCCTCACAAAGGACTGTCTGGCTTCAGGACACGATGTCGGGTCCTTCTGCCGATACCGATGCAGCCCGGGCTTCTACGTGGTTGGGAGTCTCAAAAAGAAGAAACCAAAGTTGGTAGCTTGAGATGGAAATCAGTTCAGGGTTGTTGTTTTTTTCTATACACTTCATAATTTGTCTGAGATATATTTATCAGTTTCAAAAGGTGTATATTTTGTTTTATAATTTTGGTAAAATTAAACAAATTTAAGGCTTACTGACACAATATTCATTGCACACTGCATAACACAGTTGTTATTTTTGATTTACTGCTTCTAGGAACAAACTTCAAACAAACAGTTCAAGGTACGGTACCTTTTTGAAGGTACGGTGCAATTTAGTATTCTTTACTTGCCTAATAGCAAACATCCAACCAGATGTGCTTGCATGAAATTGCCATAAAACTATACATTTTATAGATTTTTTTAAAGAACCATTTCTTTATGTATCATTTAATTGGTTGGTGCTTTTATGAGTTACACCTTGCGTAAACAATTTTACAACCCAGGATGCTTTATTAGTCCAACATGTAACACTGACCATGAGCAGCCATTAAACAGCCCTAAATGGCATTTTTCATTTTTACTTTAAAAGGTAAGCCATTATTAACAGACATTATAACACATATTTTTGCTTTGACACAGTGTAGACAGGAGATCCATTTTGCTGCTAAATAAAAACAGCCATGTTTTTGTTATTAAATCACCAAAACTTTAAACCAACAGTCTTGACTTTGTTAAAATAAACCTCAAGGAATCTCAACAGGCTTTTATTGCTGCACTTAATGGGGCGTTTGATATTCTATTTTGAACATGTGATGCAGCGTGGTGTTCATTCAGTCAACGTTTTCTCAGAATTTCACACACGACTTCAATTTATACTGAAAATTTACAGCCTTGCAAAAATATTTAACCCTTTCAGCCTTGAATTCTTGTGCAATTTATTGGAATTTCATGTGACACACCAATACAACATGGAGCTTAGTGGATATCTCTGTTGCCTTGCAGCCTGTGTTCAAATCCTGACCGGGGGTCTTTCACTCCATTCATGTGTGGGTTTTCTCCGAGTTCTTTGGCTTCCTCTCAAAGTCCAAAACCACCACTGTTTCTTTAACTGGTCTCTATAAATTGCTCTTATGTAAGAGTGTGTTTGTGCATATTTGGCAGTCGTGTGTTGCCCTGTGATGAACTGGCAACCTGTTCAGGGCAGACCTGGGTGACAATGGTTCATGAGGTTTGTCCTTTAACTGGTGGGTCACCAGTGCGAGCCCCCACTTTGTCTGTCTCAGGCAAACGCAGTCAAAGCAGTAATTAAGTCAAAACTGTACTAAAACTATGTACATTTTGCAATTAAGGTAAAAAAAAAAAGCCTTCTTTGTTTATTAATATGTTCTACCCAGAACTTCTCTTGGGTCACCTAGTTCAAATTCTGTAAAGAAAATCCTCCATTAAGCACCTTTTGTTATCCAATTATTCATTTTTAATCCAAAAAAAATTATCTACACTGTATTGATAAGTCGAGCAGAAAGACCTGAGCGACAGTGAAGGAATGCTGCTATCGGTACTCTCCCAATCTGGTATAGACTCATTTTTAGATTTTGAGTGCATGTTTGTTAGTTTTTTGTCTACTTTGTTTCTTCTTCTGTTCTTACTATAACATTAATTACCCTTTTCCATCCAAATAAACCTGAACTGACCTAAAACAGGTCAGTTTTAGTTTGACAGCAACAAAAATATATATGTGCTTTTTTATATAGTGCATGGAAATATTTAATTCCAGGAACGCTTTCTCTTCTTCTCTGCAGAAAGTACTTCAAATTAGAGTGCCTGGAGGATGGACAGTGGGAGGAAAATGCCTGTGAGCCAATATCCTGCCCACCTCTTCCGGACGTCTTCCAGGGCATGTACACCTGCACCAATGGCCTGCGCTACAACACCCGCTGCACCCTGCAGTGCCCGGACGCCACAGAAAATGTAAACTTTCTTGTCTAGTACGATGAAGAGCAAGTGTTGCTCTCTGCAGAGCATTAATTGTGTATTTCCGCCTGTTTGATTGTTCTAGAGTGAAATTCGCTGCACTAAGGATGGTAAGTGGACGGCGGAGTTTACTATGTGCTCCACGCTCCAGGGTTCCTGCTCTGCTCCCCCCAATCTCAACTACATTGAGTACAGCTGTGACCAGGGGATGAATATTGGTGAGTCAAACCAGATCCTAAAGCTGCAAGTGTTAATTATTACATGAATGCACCTAAATAAATGTATTCCCTTCAAACAAATGGTTTCTTAAAAATCAACATTTTCAGACTATATTCTTGGGTTTAGAACAGCATCTTGTCAATACCCAAGTCTGTTTGTTCTGACACTTGAAGTACTTCCAGTTTTCTGAACAATTTCTGTTTCAGATTTTAAGTAATTATCCAGTTCATGCTATAAAAACTTGGTCCAGATTCCATTATAAATATCAGGAGAAAAAAAAAATCCAAGAAACATCTGGAAAGATAACTGTTTTGATAGACTGAAAGACAAGAAAATTTGAACAGAATCATAAATCAGACCTGACAATATTTATAATCAGGCTGGATTTAGAGTCTCATGGGCATCAAGAAGTCACTCCTCTCAGTGGGCCAACAATAATAGTCAAGAGTTGAAGTTTGCGCTTTCAAGCGACAACAGAGTGAAACAAAAGGGAGGGCGATGGGGATGAGATACCCCCTCTGGGTGGTAGGCCTTGTTAAGTGAGATACTTCATTTTCTCTGGAGCACAAATTCATTGATATTTTTATTTCATTTATTTTTTTCTCTATGAATTATGATAATTTGTTAAGGTAACATACTTTGGAGAATTACTCATTTTTTTGGGGCAGCATTTTATGTTTTTGTACCGGAGGAGAACATGACCTGAAAAACTGCTTTCCAGGCGACATGTGCTACCCTACATGTGTTGTTGGTCTGGACATGGTTCTGCACGACCCGGTGGTTCTGTCCAATGATACTACACCCACCACCTTGAAGCACTGGATGCAGCCTACCACAGTACAGGTGAGTCACTTTTACTACTGAATCTAATTTTGTTGGCCTCTTGTTCTATGCTTTTCTTCGTGCAGCCGGTCTGTGCGCTTTGCTATTGAATAAAAACTTTTACATTTTTATCTTAAGCCTAAAAACGCAAACTGTGCTGTTCTTACTTGGTTAATCTTACACTCCCACGGCCTCAGTAGCTCAGGTTTTTAAGCTAGACTGGTCCATCTCCATACTTTAAAATCAAAGACTTGCAGTTTATTGTGATATTTCTGACTTTAGGCTATGCAGAATTTACATGCAGTGCATTTGGAAATAGATTTATCCCAACGATTTATCTACCTATCTTCAGGTTAATGGTTTTGTTTTAAAGCAGAGGAGGAGAGGGATCAAAACGCTGTAAAAATCAGTAAACAAATCTGACCTCATTTATGTCCAAGTATAGTTTTCTTCCTAATGAAGCTGGAGGTGGTGAAACAGCAGAGCTAGTAGCTTTTTACTGGTTTAAACAACAATTGTGGGATTGCGGTTTTGCTACCATTTGGAAAGTTGTGATAATTATTACTAAACTGTGGTTGTTTTTGCCCGCTCGCTGCCAAGCAACTTATCCTGGATGCCGTGAAAGTTGATCCACTGATAAACAGGTCTGACTTTCAAAACACTCATCAGAATGAATAATTTATGCAAACATCTGGTGCTCTGAACAACAGCGGCAGCAGCGAGGAAACTGTGCTCAACCCTAATTTAACTTTACTGACAATTACCAAGTTTGTTCACGACATAGATAATGGAGGTGAGAGACAACAAACACAACATAAAATTAGAAACTTTTTGTCCAAGACAGAAAATGCATTTGATGTGAACAACCACTGTGCACTTACATTTAAGATGATTATTTTAATATTGCAAGAGAAATCTATAAAGCCACTAGCAGATCGTTAACTAGTTTTCTCCCACAATTAATTATTTAGCCCTGACTTGCTTACCTGTCCTTGTACCTGACTATACAGAGCTCTAGCTGCAGCTGGAGGTTTACCCTCTTTCCACCACCCTCACTACTCCCAGGGCTCAAAAAATTGGACGGGAACAAATGGATACATGCAAATATGTTTTATATCAGATATTAGATTTAATCCTAAAGAGTTTTCTTGAAAATACTTTAATTCCCCGGCGTGCCGGCTAATCACATCATAAAATCCGTCTTGTGTGTGTAAATGCTTGTTTGATTTAGTTCAAGTGTTTTTGTATTACTGGAAATCATAGGGAGATAGCGCGGGTAAACGTTTCAGTTGACGTCAAGCCTTTTAGGAACTGCACACATCTCCAAAACATACAGTGTATACAAGTGTGCGAGAGAATGGAATGTCGGGTCCAGGGTCTGAGTTGCTGCGCTTGTTTTGCTCAAAAGGAGGATCATGTTACCCAATATCATATCTGAGAAATCACTTCTGCGCTGATGTTGTTGCATGCGCTGCTTCGCTTTTGCCTCACTTTTGGGTGGTCAGTCAGCCAGCCAGCCTGTTTGTCCTCCTGTGCCAAGGTTAAATACTTGCACTGAGGTCTGATTACTTACGCCATATCTTTGGCGCTGCTTAGCAATTTCAAGGCATTGTGTTATCTTGAAAACTTCAGAACCTGGTCTTTATTGCGATGTCAGGCTGCACAGGAAAGTCTCCGGGGAGGATACAGTTTCCTTATCCATATTTACTAGTCAATCAGTTGTCTGCTAACCACCTTGTAATTTACTGGGGTCAAATAAATAACTCAAGATCTCTGCCTTACAAAAGTTCACAGCAAAAATGTGGGGTCTTTATTCAGTTGAATGATGATAATAATAAAAAACATTGATCTTAATCAAGATTGTACCCAAGCTTTGTTAATTTCTCTGTGATAAAGTCATATAACCAAGGGTGTGTTTGCTTACAGCACCTTGCAAAACTATTCAAACACTTTGTGTTGCCCTCAAGACATTTATCTGAATACATACATCATTAGATTTGAATAAATAATTCTAAAATGTTGTTTCGATAAACAAGCGATGCTTTATGTAAAATACTGAATATATGGATAATGGATACTGGAAGAGGAGCTTCACATTCCAACAGAGAACGATCCAAACCACATTCATGTGTTAGAACGGTCCAGTCAAAGTCAGGAATTGAATCCGGTTTATAATCTTGCAGCAAAACTTCAAAGATGAATCAGGGATGGTAAAGGTATGCACTCTGCACTATTCAGATTTCTAAAAAAGGTTTCTTCTATGTCTTATTTACACACTACTTTGTGTCAGTCAATCACACAAAAATACTTTTGAAATATGTTGAATTTTGTGGTAGAAACATGACAAAATGAAAAGGTTACTTTTGTGAGGCACCATATAGCTATTCCAATACAGATATTATAGTACTGCTTGTGCTGTAACAAATCCTTGTTTTTAGCTGTATGTCATTCCCCATTAATGCCTGTGGTTGTAACTGTGAGCGTCAACATGACAGAAAATCATGTGAACATGTGTTGGTGATTAAATGCTGCGTTGTTCTCCGTAACGAACCCTTTTAACAAATACATTTATACGCATGTGGATTTTTTATTTTATTTTTTAGAGCATAATCTGCACCGGGATGATGAAGTGGTATCCTGACCCCGAAAACATCCACTGTATCCAGTCATGTGAGGTAAGAGCAACAACAGAGGGGGTTTTGGACGAACAAAATCCCTTCTTTTTTTTTTTTTCCTTTTAAACTATTCATTTGCCCACAAAGGCCAACACTGACAGAAAACAATGTTCCATCCAAATTTCAGTCTCGCCGAGGTTTTAAGCTCACAACAGTATCTGTTTTAGAATAGACTGATATTGTTTTGCCAAACACAATGATTCACTGGAGTGGAGTGTGCTTGAATTAGCATTTTTATCTTCTCCTTGTCAAAGATGGGATATTTATAGAGACCCAAATAGTGGAAAACGAAAATGCAATAAAAAAAATGAGACTAGTTTTTATTTTTTCTTGCCTCCATCCACAGTAACGTGGAATTGATCATTTAATAAGTCAGATTGTCCATTTCATTGTTTACCTTTTCCTGCTCTGTTCATGCTGTTATGTAGAGTGTTTTCTCCTTTGTATGAATAAGCCACTTTTAGGAATAACCTCATTAGATGTTGTGGCCCAGCCAGGCTCTTCCAGTAATACCAAACATGAGGCAAAACACGCTCCATTCTTGCTGTCATCACTACTTAAAATACCGGAGCCAGTGTGCAACTTGGTTCATATTTCACAAAGAGAAATCTCATGCTGAAACCGATACCCTCGCACTGCACTTCACAAAAATCCTTTTAAAATATATCCAAAGAGCCTTTCTTCCAGAGAGTCTAGCCTTTGCCAAGTGTTGCCTTGCCTGCCAAGCCTAATGAGTTATCTGATAAAGGAAAATGAATCGATTACTGGGTTAGGTTAGATTTAAATTAATCATTCATCATGACGCAATGTTTTTAAATCTCTGTTTTGGTTTAAGTTTTGTCAGCGTTGTGCATGCTGGAGCTCCTCTATAGGGAAAAAGATAACCTCCTGTTGTGTGACTCTGGTTTCTAAGAAATGTTTGGATATTTCTAGGAAAATCATTTCTAAAAAGTCTGGGAAATGGGTGACAAAACTTGAGTACTTGGAAACCCGATTCTTTCTTTTGTTCGCCAATCTGTCCGTTCGTCCAGCCGACCATTTTTAACATGTTCGTTCGTCCTTCTGCCCGTCCATCTATCCATCTTTATTTCAGTTCATCCATCCAGTTTACCTCCCCTCCATCAGTCAATCCATTTATTCATCAGTCCATCTGTCTATTAATCTGTTCACCTGCCCAGCCGTCCTTTCGTCTGTCAGTTCTCACCATTTTGAGATTTTCTCCTAAAACGTGCACAGTAAAGTTGAAACTGGGTTTGAGAATAAATTAACTATGTGCTGGAGGAAAATAGTGTTGCAGGAATATTTTTGTAACAAAAAAAAAAAAGATATATAAAGCCAATATGAATTCAGTATATCAAGTGATATCAGTGAAAATTTGCCCAGGCTACTAAGCGAGGAAAGCACCTCCATCCAGTCTACAGCTGAACGAGGAGCTCACTAAGCTTCCTGGAATGAAGCACCAATCTATGTATTGCAGGTCATTTTAAATATAGAGCAGTTATTTTATGCTATTGTTTTATTTCTACTATATTGTACAAATAAACTCATCAATATATCAAACTACTCAGTTCTTTTTTGGTTAGAAGTGAAATAAATTTAATGACTCATTATTTTTTTCCTCTCCATATTTTCATGAGCAGGATAGAAGTCACTCTTATGCAACACACTGACGTACATGACATTATTGCTGCTGGCAGATCCTTCTGTAGAAACAGCAGATGTATAAGTATTATACCGAGTCAAGCGCTGAAATTAAATAAGGACATTTGACCCTGAAATCAAAATCAAAGACTAAAAAATCAGAACGGCATTAAAGAACAAAAACATTTTAATTTTGAATGTTCTGCAGCCCGTATGTTTCACGTGAAGCCTCTGGCTTGTTTTTTTGACAAAATCTGTAACATTTGCTTATCACGCTTTTTACCGGTGACATTTCAGCAGTAAGTGTAAATCACCTGAAATCATAAACCCAGGTAGTTTTGATTTGACATTCACCGTCTGGATTCAGAGAAGGCTGAAGCTACGACTGGAACACATAAACTGTTGATGTCTCACGGTATTAAAATATTCGTCATACCTGCCAGCTCTACATTTTCCCTTCAACCTTCCCATGAATGTTGCTAGGCAAAACAATTGCTTAAAACCCACTCCTCCATTACAGCTCCGTAAATTATATCGGACCACATGTGTTGCATGTGATCTGTGCCAGATCTCATCCACATGCCATTGCTCCCTCTCCTTCTCTGTGTGTCTGGATCCACGTTGATAGTGCGAGTCAGCTCAGACTTCTTATCGGTCTTTGTGCGGCAGCCAGAATTTGGAAAAGCTCAACCTCTTAGAAACGGGTGTATCACAGAGAAAAACAACAAAAAAAAGTTTGTTTTGATCCAAGAAGCGTCTTTGAAAACGTGTCTCGACAACTGGAGCAAAACAGTGCAACGCAAGAGAGTAATGGTGAGCCAATTAAATGCATCAGCTTCTGCATCGTTTGACCGGAGGCATTTTGGCAGAGGAGGTGGATAGATGGTTGGTTGCCGCTCGGTTGATAGTCGCTGTGCTGACTGCTGACACCTTCATCACATCGTGGAGCCCTTTTAAAGTGACACCGACATCTGAATTCAATTACAGCTGAGGAAATATTGAAGTGAAGCAGAATTACTCTCTTCTGAGACTGTCCGGTTCATCTGGCAAACCTCGGCTCTGTATTTAAGTGTTTGTTTTAATTGTTGCTATGAAAGGTGAAAAAAAGGTGTATCTCAAAGATAAAAGCAGTCGGAATAATAAATTTAATAAAAAGTAGTGCTGTGTTCTGACATGTTCAGAGCATTTATTACAATAGAAGAAGCCCAGTACTTTGCTGGCTACTTCTGGCCACTTTTTTTTTTTTGACTACTATGATTATGTAAAGACCTCACCAAAGCCTCAGCTCCCTGCAAAATGAGATCTAACTGCAGTAACCACCATAAGTATAACACCAAAATGCTGTTGTGTGTTTTTTTTTAAAGTTGTGTTTCTTGAATAGGCTGATTACGGATGGCGCAGCATGTTTTAATACAAAGGTAACAACTGCCAAAGGAGGAGTAGAGGGCAGTTATATACCTTTTTAAATTGTAACCACATATTTGCGTCATCTGTTTAACCATATTTTTGTTCCAATATGTGGCACAGTTTGGCAGTGTGATCTAGACTGTTTGTTTTTTTTTCCCGCCCGGAGCCTACTATCCCAAAACCGTCTATGCTAGCCTGCAGTATGCATTTCAACTGTGGGTAACAACGCTGGGTTGTTTATATAAATCACAGATGCTGACGCTGAAAGGGAATATCCTACTGTAGGAGTGTTGCTGCTTCAGTAATAAAACAAAGTCCAACCTAGAAGTCCAATTATTTACAATACAACTTTCTAAATTGGTCTTGCATGCGGCTTCTGTGATCTGGATGGGAAGGTGACTAATCACAGCAACAGCAGAGTCCAGGATCCAAACAGTGAAATCAGACTAAAACAACATTGTTCTCTGATTATTTCGGTCCGATTATTTGAGTTATGGTTTGAAAGCAAAATAAAATCAGTCCAAGCGTTGTAGAATGTGCAACTAGCATTGATTTTTGTTGAACTCCACTGGTCCTGACCACCATGTGTCATAATGATTTTTTTTTCTCATTGCAAAATGTATAAACTGTTACTCTGATTACACTTTTTAACATCTCTAGAGTAACTCCAAAACAATTTGACTGACACAAACTTCCGTGTTTCTTCCCAGAGTGCAACAGTAATCAAAAATTACGTCGCTTTTTCCCAGCCTAAAATCCTTTAACGATCCATGGAGATAATGGTTGATTTCATTTCCATGCTCCAACTTAAAGAATTTAAAACCCTAAATTAATTCCTTTTAAGGATTTGTTCCACACCACAAACGTCCAAAAAAAAAAAAAAAGTTGGCTGCTTAAAATCTATTAAAGTTAAATGAACAAAAAGTGTATGGAAGTTTAAAGTGATGACTGAAACAGGACACGGAGGAAAATTAAGCCATTCTGAAATGCTTATAGAGGGAAAACACTATAAGATTCCAACAAAATAGGAACAATAAGCTCTTCCTCCCTACAAGGACCTTTTTCTGGGGTAAATTCCTACCTGAATAATCTGATTATACCTTGGTAGATGCAGCGGAAAAGAAGGGAGGCAAAGAGTGATTCAAGAAAGTTATCCTGGCTCCCAGAAAAGATTCCTCCAGTCAAAGCATGTCTATAGATCATAAAGATTTCTAATTAAAGCCACAGATCACGAGTGAGTGAATTAGGTTTATAAGCCCTGATTTATTGTGTTAACTAAGGTTGATCTGGAATGTTCCCATGCACAGAAAGGAGTTAGTGTGCATTTTATAATAAAGTTTGTAATAATAATAATAAAAAAAAAAACGATGCAGGTGTGGGATTACAACCAACAAAGAAAATAGGTTTAAGAGTGATCATCATCATAGAGACAATAACCTATACGTTTCATTCAAAAATATAAATCCCACTCAGCATTTTTCTTATGTAGTTTCCATGAAGTCTAGCATTTAATTTGATGTTTAGTTCTGCAGTTGGGCTAACGCTCAACAAGCTCCTCAAGTTTCGCCTTAATTGTGCTCGTTAAGCTGAGCTGCATGGTTCAACGGTGTCAACTTCCCCATTCAAAATTACGGATGCGCTGGCAAAGGCGAGCAAAGCTTAATCTTTAGCTTAAATGATACTTTGCCTCTAAATTATATTTCTACATGTCTCTGTTCATTAAGTGTTTCACGTATTTTAATCTTTTTAGCTTTCTTTCTATCCAGCAACCTAATGGGATCCTGTTTTGTTATAAAATATCCAAGTTTAATAATGTGTAAGTCAATTTGTTTAATATTTAATACAATTTACACAAAAACTGTAAAATATTACTTTTTTTTAAAGCCCTTTGTGTTGTAGAATGGCTCTCTGAGAAAACTCAGAGTTTTTTTAATTATCAATTAATCATTAGATGATCAATAAGACCTGTCAACTTTAGATTAACTCATTAATCGGTAACCTCCATCTCTAATTTCTACAAACATTTACAAACTTTGAATCTTTGTCCTTGAAATGTGTTTAAGAGATGTGAATACTTTTTCAAGATGGAAAATTCTCCCTGTCATAAGCGCACACACACCTCTGTACACAGTTTGACAAAATAATAATAAAACATAGGCTCTTAATCATGTAGGGAAAAGTATACATTATTATTATTATTATTATTATTATTATTATTATTTTGACAATGACACGTGATAGCTTGATTCCATTGCTGGAAGCAACTTGACACGATGTCTGCTGCATAAAGAACGATAGTGATACTTGGTAGGAAGAAACATATAAATATATCACCAGTGGAGTGCTCAATAGAATTCCGACTAATGTTTGACATGTGACGATGATAGAGCGTGCACTTCTTGAAAGAAACGGCACTGAGAAGAGGACTACTTATGAAAACTAGATGCGAGCTTGGCTGCTGCGTTTGTCTGTCTGGGGGGGAGTTATTGTGAAAAGATCGCACAGAAACCAGCTGGCCTGCAGTTCCCTGTAGCGGCATCACTCTTCACAGTACTGTGCTTGCCTGTGTGATATGGAGGGCTGGAGGTGGCAAAATTATATAAGTAAGAATACCATAAAACACACACCTGTTAATTAATTAGCTAATTCATTAATTACATGTATAATAAAACGATTAAAAACATTATTAATTCACTACTAAATTCTTTACTACATTAAATTATCAAATAATTCAATACATAAATGTATCATTGCACTAAGAAAAATGCAAAAAATAATTAAATCCATCTTTTTAAATTATGAATTTAAAAAGTTTTAAAGAAAACTTTTATTTTAAAATATATTTAATCATTTCACCGTGTTTTTATTTATTTCATAGCTCCTGTATGGGGCGCAGTTATGAAATAATTTAAATTGTCAGACCCAGTCATCAAAGTCAGTGGACTTAAGTTGATCCTGTGAAATCGATTGCTTTGGTTTGGTATCTCTTTCACGTTGTGCTCAAGTTGGAGTTTATAGTAGATAAATAGAACAGTTTATCAAAGTCATTTAAATCATTTCTCTAAAACCCCGACCTCGAGCCCAGAGTGATTGCAAATTTACAAGAAGTACTTCAGTTATTCTTCACCACACTACTTGAAACTCTTGGACCAGGTGTTGCACCAAATTCTGTGACCAATCCTAGTTTGTAACCACAGAGACCGATTGCATGTATTTATTTGCATGTAAGTATTAAAGACCAGCAAGACCACAGAATACGATGGGTTGCAGAATTTGGTATTACACCCGGGATGGAGTGACAGGGTCTGATTTTGTGGAGTTTGCCTCAAAGCTTGGTCAATAAAATGCCCTGCCTCTCATAGCAACTCTGGACAACTTTTTGGCATTCTTCCGTCTCCGACTTTGAGATTCAGAAAGAACATATTCTTCTTGTTTGCCTGGGTTTAAAAAACAACTAATGATGCATTACCGCCATCCAGTGGTAAGGAAGGTGGAACAAACTTTACCCAGAAAAAAAAGAGTAAAATTTCCTTTCAAACAAATAACTTTATGTCGCAAAAAAATAGTTTCTAGAATCTAATCTTTTTTTTTTTTTTTTTAGATAATTTGAAGTAGTAACTTGGATGGTGCTTTGCTGCCAATGCTAGCATTTAGTCAGAAACAGGACAATTAAGTAGATTTATTTATGCAATAGCTATTTATTTAGGAAAGGTAGGGGATTCACATCGAATCAGGAAATCTGCAGAAATCTTCTCAGCAGCAGCTTCTTTCCATCTTCACCAGTTGCCTCTTTAATCAGCTCACTAAACACAACCAAAATGTACTAGACATTGAATGTATCTCTGCTTATTTATAAAGTGCTAGCATCAGGTCAGCTAAATAAGATGTGAAAAGGCTCCTGTCCTTAATATCCTCTGAGTAAACTGATTTATGATATTGCTCACGCAGGCAGGCCAAAACCAGAAAATATTCTGCATCTTCCCAAACACACAGACTGCAGTTTAAAGGCACTCAAGGTCTCAGGTCATTAATCAGTATACTCAATGTAATGTTTTCTTTCACTTTAGATTTTTTATGCACAACATCTCACTGTCTAAAGGACCACCACAGGAAGCATCGAGCTACATACTAATCAATCTTAAGCATCGCATTTGGCAACTGTCTCCTCTGAAATACTCTGGGACCGCAGCTTTAGTTTATCCTTCCCCGCAGCAGCTTTAAGAGACCGGACAAAGTTAACAGTCTACCTGATTATTTGTTTCTGGAATTTCCTTCCGAAAAAATGGACCCTTGGACTATAAAGACAGACAAAACATCAAGTTCTAACAGTTCTGCCTGAGAGCTTTACAGATACTTTATTCCAAGATAAACTCAACTCCTCTGAGTGAGTTTATAATATATATTTAATGAGAAAGAAATTGCCTAAAAGGTGGAAAAGACACCGTGCCTCTTGGTAGTCTTAGTAGTAAGACTACCACGTTGTTTTGCATTTAAACAATATGGAAAAACCCAGGTGATAAATACCTCTGTGTGGTTCTCATAGGTTAACTCCCAACTTTTTGAGTTAGATGGAGGCAAACGTGTTAGTCTAACACTTCAAACACGCCGTCGCCTTGAGTGACATGATAGGAAAATCAAAAATAAATACGCCAAGAAATCATTAGAAGAAGTCTGAGTCATCCGTAGGAACAATTCCCAGATGCCAGAAGGTGCCACATTCATCTGTTCAAATGTAAAATATGCAAGAACAAACACCACTGAAACGTCCACCGATCAAAACGCTCAGGGAGGAGACAAGATCTCTGCTAAAGATGAGTTTTGGTGTTGAATGTATATTATATCAACCAAACAGTTCACGACAGTTTGTTTCTTATCATCTTCCATTTAAGGCTTGGCTTTTTAAAATCACACATTGATCTTCAGCCCTCTTCAATAAAACCCTCAAAGACGATTATTAGCTAAAAAATGTAGCGAAGAGCTTCTCCTTAATGACTTAAATACGCTTTTCGCCATTGTCTCTTTTCTGCTGATGATCTCAGCTTGACCCGAATGTGGCCTGGTCAAACATTAAAAATGAAAAATGATAAGATTTTGACATAGTCAACAATTTACAATGCAGATATACAATATAAATATGGCATCGGTGTTATTGCAGCTCAAAACATAAACCATCTGGTCTTGATATTGACTTTACAGGGTACACAGCGATCCACCAAGGTACTGCACTACAATTCTGCTAACAAGGAGCCTTGACTGTTTTACTGAACGGGAAATAAGGCCAGGAGATATTGAAGGATGGCTGTAGAATATATGAGGAGGCCAAGCCAAAAATATCAACTGGAGATCCCGGCTGTTCTGCTGGAAGAATTTTATACAGACCTTTGTGGCCCGAAAGCTATAATTCATCCATGCTACCACTTTCCTTAAGATCTTCAGAGGACGGATAAATGTTGGAGATATACTTGGGATTTAAGGGGTGACTATATTTCCTTTTACAACATCCTCCACGGTTATTGGCATGCCGGCATGAGGTCGTACCAAAGGCAAATGGCTATTCTGGGTCTGGACATGATAAAACATGACATAACTCCCCAAAACATCACTGACTTTTCACAACCTCTCACTGGCCCTCGAGCAACTTGGTATCCGGGCTTTTTCCAAGCTTCCTCTAGACTTTGGGACCTTGACTTCCAGGTGGACCTGAAGTTTTGGTTTATGATGGGCAAAAAAAGGACGTAAAGTACCAAACATAAACGCTTACATGACTCTGTGTAATCTGTACGCACTAGGATCAAACCCAATATTACTGATCAAAGAAAAATTATTTTATAGAGTAATGCAACTTCAACATGTGGGACTTCTTTATTGTTTGTTACTACATCTACTGTTGCAGTGAAAAAAAAAAGAAGAAGATTTTTTTGTTTTGCTGCCAGACTTTAAGCTACTTTTATTGGATTTACGTCAATCGCTGCGACTTGGTTTACTTTGCTTCGGAAATCAGATTTTTTTTGTTGAACAAACATCCAGGTCTGGACGGAGGTCATTGTTTGTTTTTCATTGGCCACCCTGTTAAAGCCACCGTTAAACTCACAACATATTTTCAGATATTTCTGATTATGCAGCTTGGATCAGACTTGAAATACTCTGCGTTTATTTTGATCTGTCTCGCTGACATTTTGTCCCAAACAACTTAATTGTATGACGATGTGAGCAACTTCGAGAAAATCTGTTTTCTGGTAAAGTCTTGAGTCATGGTTTCATCTTCTGCCCTCCCAGCTTTTTGTGCTGTGTGAGGTGTGTGTGTGTGTGTGTGTGGGGGGGGGGGGGGGGGGATTGAAATGACAGTTTGCAGGAAGATCGTCTCCTGATTCTTGTTTTTCTCCTGTTTAGCCTTTTGGAGGGGACGGCTGGTGCGACACCATCAACAACCGGGCCTACTGCCAGTACGACGGAGGAGACTGCTGCTCGTCCACACTCTCCACCCGAAAGGTATCAATTTCCCTCCCTTTTAACGCTGTCAGATGTGTTTTCCATCAGATTCTTAGGACAGAGTTTAGTATTCTGGAATCATTATGAAGCTTAGATGCTTAAGCTGCATTCAGACTCAGATTCTTCCTGTTTACAGTTGTAGAAAAGAGTCGGTTTTGGCAGGAGTGCTGTGCTGCGGTGCAGGAGACCTCTGCTAAGCAAATAAACACAGATTCATGTTAGTTTCCTTTCTCCTTTTAGTGGATGTGGCTGTTTGGTCTGTTTAATGTGCTCAGAAACAACAGAGCGGACTTGCTCACATTGTAAAAACACAAGTTTGCACCTATGTACAACTCCCTGCTTCTGATTTTTCTGTCACTAAAAGCTGCATAAGGAATCTAAGAGATGAACTGACTATAGAAGGATTCTTTATGGTTCAGGCATAATACATTCTAGGAAATCGCTGGATGTTTGCTCACTAAAGAAAGTATCTCATTGCAGTAATTGTGCTAAATGGCTACTGCACCTATTGGGTGGCTAGGAGAAATGGTATGAATAATAATGAATGAGTCCAGGTCAAGCAGCGCAGGAAACCACAAGCCATTTGTTCCCTCAGCTGCCCCTGGTTAAACACATTTTTCTTCCTATTTTTCCATGCTTTCATGACAACGTCTCTCCCATGTGGACATTAGGGAAGTCCACCCTCCTCCCCCGCCACTTTTTTTTTCAATATACCCCTTCTTTGGCTACTGTATAGCCACATATTCCTTCATTCGGGGGGCCCTGCCCGTTAACTCGTACGGCCTACAGTTGGCCGAACCTCCACTGTCTCCTTCATGTCCGCAGCACGCCATGACTCACTGGCAGCTCCTTCCTCAGCCGAGCAGGAGTTCAACGAGTCTGTAGCTGCCGTCATAATAAATGAGCTGCCAGACTGCCACTAACTGCTTTTACTTTACTGGAGTACAGAGGGGGAGGTGGTGGTATGGGGGGGTTTCTAAGTGTGGGAGCAGCTAGAGGTGTCTGACGCTCTGCGGTTTCCTCGGCCACTGTAAAACAGCAGCTCAGCAAGCGGGGGTCGTATTTTGAGGAAGTAAGCTCAGTCGGTGGGAGAGTCAGCATCCTGACCGCGACTGCAGCAGAGCTACGGAGCAGGGATTGGGTCTGGAGGAGAGGAGAGGGGGAGGGTTGGTGGGTGTCTTTGCAAAAATTCACCGTTTCTATGGAGTCATGCAGGTGTGACAAATTACAGGCTTCAACACAGGATGGTCTTTTTTCCTCTGCTGGTACTCGAGAAAATGATGCACTGGGTTTCACTCCAGTTTGTTACATTTTTGTTTTATACAAATCTCAAACACACAGATGAGGAGCTAAAATTTCTGCCACTACTGCGTCTTGGAAAACGATTCTGTCCATCAAACCCTTCACATTTTGACACTTCACAAAAAGAAAATGACATGTACCTACATTGGGATGCTTGATGCGGTAAACCAACAGAGTTGTGCATGGATGCTTCAGTGGAATGAAATAATAGGGTGGTTTTGTGTAAATATCTTAACTTTGTTCAAATCCATTTACTCTGATACCCCTAAATAAACACAAGTTTAATTATATGCGAATTAAGAAATAAAATGCAGCTGTTTGGTGAGCAAACAAGATCATGAGACCAACAAACAAAGCATTTAGTTAAACATTGTGGAGAATTTGAAAGCAGAGTTAGCTTATCAACAATATCCTGAACACTAAACAACACATTGAGCTCTGTTCAGTCTTATCATCTATGAATGGAAAAAGTATGGCAAAAAGAAGAGAGACAGAGTTAAACTAAATGGGCGGACAAGGAGAGGAATAGTTAGAGAAACACTGAAGTTGCCCATGCAGGCTTTGGAGTTACATAAATCCATAATTTGAAGGGGAAAATCTGCTGACAGTACAGTTATGAGTTGTGAAATCCACAAATCAGGCCTACAGATAACACGGTATATGTGGAAAAAAACCTAGCATTGCACAAAATCTCCACTGTGAAGCTCAGTGATGACGGTATCATGTGGTGGGGAGGTTTCTCTTCAGCAGGGAACGTTGCCGGAAAATGGAGCTTAATACAGGACAGTCCTGAAACATAGTTTGAAGATGGAAAACGCATCTACCTAGACAAAGACGATAAAAACATGGGCGGAGTTTACAGGGTTAGATTAAAGTGCTAAAACGGTCTAATGGCCCCAAAACACGTTTCAATCTGTGATAGGCGATTCTACGAAATATCGACTCGGTGGAACTGAACAGAAATTGTACGTCAGACTTTTCTAATTTTTATCTGTAAAAACCTCCATTAAACACACTAAAGTTTGTTGTTGAAATCTGAAATGATGTGTAAAAGTTCAAGAAGTACAGTTTCTTTTTTTTCAAAAGGCATTGTGAATGTGCTCCAAGTTCCACGTTCTTTGACTTAATAGGAATCTGTGTGTGTGTGTCTACCAAAGAGACGAAGCAGCAAGGCTTGTTTGGTTCTCATTGCATGCAAAGCCGACTGCTTCTTATTGAAGCTGTCTCGTCATGTGTGCTCTATTTTTCAGTGTGTTGCAGTAAACAGTGGGAGGTAACTTTTACATGCTCAGAAACACCCAAAGGACTTGGCTTTTGTCTGTGTGCATGAAGCAACAGAACCCCGTCCAAAGGTTGTTAAGAAGCTTCAAAAAATGGAGTGCTCTTAGGCTCGCTGGAAGTTGGCATCCCTGAATCAGAATGAAACCGTTAGAGAAATATTTAACAGGAGTGCCAACTCATCTTAGATGGCACTGCTGGTGCCTTCCTGCAGCTTGTTAAGAGCCCTCGGTGAAGACGCTCCCCACCCGAACCATCCACTCTCTCGCACTCTGTAAAGCGGGGCGCAATTAGCAGCGACGTTCGTTACCCTCCAACTCGTACTGCGCGCTGTCATCATCGTTTTTTTTTTTTCCCTCCTCCCTCTGCCTCCCACTCCCCGTTTCTTTTTCCCAGTCTTCCTTCCACTCCTTTTCTCCGGGAGCAAATGTTTATATTTCTTGCAACAGACTGCTTCACGGGGCACCAGAGTTTATTTTGCAACCTGTGGTGATGGCTCGCTTCCTAGACGAGAGCAGGCAGCCTCTTGCTGTTGATTCCTAACATGTGTTCATCCGTTCATCTCCACGGCGGCGCGCTCCTCCCTCCTCCTGAACGACCGACAAGGCTCTCTCGCCGCTCAAAGGCCAGCGTCTGATCATTTGATGTGCTCTTTATCTGCCTTCTGAGGGCTGTTTGAGCTCTCTTTGAAGCCGTGAGGAGAGGTGACGAGTACCGACCCAGATAGCACAGAATGATTGAAACCACATTGAATCAATGTCAGCCAGAAACATTGAATCAACGTTGAACGCTGACATTGAAACAACATTGAAAGTGGTCGGTCACTTGTATGTTGAATCGTTAGGGTTTCAACCATGACTGACATTATATCAACGTTGATTCAACCATCATGTGAACGTGGATCTGCACGCATATTTGTGTTGATTTTACATCGAATCAATGTTGATTCAACACTCATTTGACAAATTTGGGTTGATTTTATATTGAATGAAAGGTAAGGATTTATGTACATTTTTAGGTCTGATAGGTCTACATCATAACATGCCACTAAAAGTTTCTTCACTGGTGTTAAACACACTATATTATTGGCAGATGATGGGTAAACTGCGTACAAAAGGTTAAAAATGACAACATGGGTTTGATATAACATTTTATTTAAGAAAAGAGGGACAGATCTTTAAACATATTTGACTCCTTTTTGACTGTCAAAACAACAGTCTGTTGTCTCCAGAAGAACAGAGTCCATGAAGTTAGTTAGTGGTGGGTGGTGGGGGGAAAGGGGTGTGTGTGTGTCTTTGGTGGGTGGAGGGAAGGGGGTT
>NW_015113988.1:31018-32521 GCF_001443285.1 Poecilia latipinna | reverse complement strand
GTGTGTGTGTGTGTGTGTGTGGTGCTCGGGGGGCAGGACAAATGGTACCTGGGGAGGGGCGGGGTAGGGACTTGACAAACGGCATACTTTGAATCAGAATTGTTACGCAGTTTTTCCCAACCTTAGTTCTTAAGTCAAACTGATCTGCATGTTTTCAGTTTGGCAAAACCCTGTTAATCAGCCATCAACTAAAATCATGTATGCCTAGTTATGGAAATGCCTAATACTTGCAAGGCAGTGTGCCCTGAAAACCAGTGCTGAAAAACACTGGATTCAATGTCGGTGTTTCAACTATTAAAATTTGGCCACAAAACAACATTAATTCAATGACACAGTTTCAATGATAGTCAATTGACTAGAGTGGGATGGTTGTTTTATGGTTGATCCACTGTCAGTTGTAGACCTCAACCATACATGCAACCTTTATGATAATAATTCAACATTGAATTAACATCTTTTGCCAACAAGCCAACAGCGAAGCAACTGTGTGGTTGGGCCATCGCACTCATGTAAATGGTGGGGGTGGACCGCTCCACTCCTTTTAGTAAGTTGTAGATGTTTTTGTGTCAAAATATCACACACAAACAGTCAGACTTTTTATGAACAAGTAAGAAAATGTACAGAAAGAAATCAGCAGTGAGTATCCTCTGGAGTGCTTAATTTAAAACATGATAACCCCCATTCACTAATAAAATCCTCTGACCCAGAGCTCTGATGAGGAGGAGAGGAGGGGAAGGGGTGCGGCAAAACAGCTGACATTGATTCAACATTGATCAGATATTGATCAGGCATCGGCATTTCATTCATTAGATTTCAACCACAAAACAACATTGATTCAATGACACAGTTTCAACATTGGTGAATTGGCTAGAGGTGGATGGTTGTTTGATGGTTGATCCTCCGTCATTTGTCGACTTCAACCAAAAATCAACCATTAATCAGACTTCAGCATTTCAGTGATCAGATTTCAACCACAAAACAACGTTGATTCAATGTCACAGTTTCAACGGTTTGATTGGATGGTTGTTTGATGGTTGATCCACCATCATTTGCAGACTTCAAACAAAAATCAACGATTCTAACTATAATTCAACGTTGATTTAACATTGTGTGCTATCTGGGTATTATTTATGTGTAATTCTTTCACTCTGTCAAGAGTAAGATACATCCCAAATCTTCCGTTTTTGTTTTGAAGGTTTCCTAAAGACACGATGTGAGGAAGAAGAGGGAGAAATCTATAAAGAGAGACGGATTCACTGCAGCACGGATGAATCTCGCATTGGATTTTGGACTCAATCTCAGCTGTTGAATCTCTCTGAAGCTAGAAATCCTCAGCTGGAAAACAGCCGACAGATAATATATATTAGGCTGTACATGTTTATATGCATATATACATATAAACATGTGTCTAATATATATTATTCTGTCGGCTGTTTTCCAGCTGAGGATTTCTAGCTTCAGAGAGATTCAACAGCTGAGATTGAGTCCAAAATCCAATGCGAG
>NW_015113988.1:0-27875 GCF_001443285.1 Poecilia latipinna | reverse complement strand
CCCCCCATTCCGAAGAGATTTCAGTTTTTAAATAATTTATTTATTATGGGAAAAAAAAAATCTGTTCAAGACTCAATGTAAAACCTAATAACTGGTGCCACTATAACATTTTCTTTCCAGAATTGTTTTAATTCTGCTACACTGAAGCATGAATGGCCTATGCTTCAGTGACAAAAGCTTTCAATTTTTATAAGTATTGAAATTTGGACTTGCCCTCTGCTTCTCACATCATCCGTTTTGCTGCATAACCCAATTTGAGCTGAGCTAAAGATTGGTTTGGATTACATTTTTCCCTTTGTGCAATCATTCAAAAACATCTATTCAGACTTAGTTGGGCCATCTTTGTCTGATATTTAAATCTGTCTGCTGATCTAAAACGCTTGAGTGTGACAAAAAGGCAAAAACAGAAGACATCTGTAAGGAGGCACGCACCTTTCCAGAGAACAAGAGCTACAGATCTGAATCTCTGCAGCAGGTCTGGGAATTCGATTAGCAGATCATTCTGTTTGTTTACCGACAGGTCATCCAGTTTGGAGCGGACTGCAGCGAGGACGAGTGCACTTGCCGTGATCCAGATGCCGAAGAAAACAAGAGCAAAGTAAAAACCTTGGACTGAGGAGGTGGAACCGGGGGAGGAATGTAATAAGATGCAGAGATGAAAGGAAGCTGAAGTTGTCTTAAGCAAAAGTCGAACTGCATCACATTCACCACGAGTTAAAAAAAAAAAAAAAAATCAGATGTGTAACATTTTTCAATACAAAGATTGTGATTAAATGCCATTTGTATTTCATTTTCTTGCTAAGCTGCATCCAATGAGTCATTACATCGAATGACGTCCAGACATGATACGTTTCCTTGCTCCTAGCTGAGATGTAAGAGATTAGAAAAGGTTGTTTTGGAGATCAGAACCTAGCACACTGCAGCCCTCCTGCAGAAATAAAGTCATCATAATTGGATCAAATCATTTATCAATGAGCTCAATTACGTTTCTGGATCCTATTAGAGTCGGGCCGCTCCTCACGGCCGAAGGCTACTGGAGAAACACATGTATAGACTAACGTGTATAGATCGTATATCTGCATCATCCAGTATATCCCACAAGGCCACCTATAAGTCAAACAGGTCATTGCTATATTTATGTCACTGTTCACGTTATGTTATTGTGCTACTGTGTTATGCAGCTGGGCTTCCCGAAGCGGCAGTGCATGGACGCGTGTCTAGTTGCTCAGTTATGACAGTTACTCTTAAATCTAAATGAACATTGTGTAATTTCAGATATTGACTGTAAACACATGTATTATCTTCTCTATGCTCTTATCAGTACCACTGAAACAAACCTGCACATACGGTGAAGGTGAGATGAACTCAAGTGTAAGGCAGTCCATTCACTCAGCACAGACTTCATCCATGTCCAGACAGATTCTGGTGTCAAGTTACCAACCAATACAAGGGAACACATCAGTACATAGGATCAATTAAAGTATATTGTGATATTTTACTGTACTTTGTACTCAATATAATAAATTCCAACTTTATACAGACCTGAATCATGTCCTTTTTGACTGATATCTCTGTTTATAAAGGGGGTTAAGGTGATTAAGAATACTTTACATAGCATTCCTCTGACCCAAACAGCACACAAGTGAGCTGCTGAGAAATTTAATCTGCATAGAATGAGTCTTTACATTCTTTCACTTTTTTACATTTGTTTTGCTTGTACTTTACTCCAGTAGAATTAAATGTTTAAAACATGCTTAATTCTCTCAGATATATTTGCATATATTTTATAAAATTCACCAGTTGCTTACAGAAGCCACTTAAATTGTTAAAATAAAAAAAAAGTTGAGATGTCAAGGCCTCAGAAGTTTGTTACAACACATTAAATGAACAAACGGCGTCATGCAGTCACAGGAACACAACAAACAGGAGATGCTTAGAGCAGGGCTGCCTTTTGAACTGGTGTTCATTCTTTGAACATCTCACTCTGCACCACTTCATCCAGCATCTGGAAATGTAATGACTGCAAACCAAGGAAGAAAAAAAGAGGCCGGTCGAGAATAGCGATCATTATCATCATCATATTTGAAATGCCATTTGGAAAGCTGACATGCTATTGGCTGGCGTTTGCTAAACAGCCAGACCAAGAGCTCTGATTGGCTGTAACCCAGACAGCAGAAATAAAAATCACTATTGATGTTAGCTTTTCCATTAGTGCTACGACAGTTTCCACTGGGGATGTTAATGCATATTAAGGTATATCTGGTATGTAAACTATTAAAGTAGGAAGTCATCATAGTTTTTGGGATTTTCGCTGCGAACCCAACCACTGTCTAAAATCTCTGCATTGCAAATTGGGGAGGGAGTAATGCATCATAAAAATGCTTTGTAGAACCCAATCAAATTTTACATTAAATGTACAAAAGTCTGGCAACAATGAACTTTCAGAACCTGGATAGTTATACATGACGCACACAAATCGTACACATTTTTCAAGGATTATTTTATTTCAATGAAACATTTGGGCAGCAGTCTGAGCACTGAGGTCAGAACTGCAACAACAATTAGCAACACCAGTCTCAATGCTGTCACAGAAAGCTGACAGTAAAATAGGAGCAGGAACATCTGTGGAGCACAAATTAAAGATTTGACAGACAAACCATTAGTGCCGTGAAAAACTTCATTGGTAAGTGTTTCGTAGCCTCTGTTGCTTAAAGTAGCAAAGATCAACATGAAAACTCAGTAGTTTATTTGACACATATTATAAACATGATTTCATGCAGATCAGAAACATTTTCAAAGATAAAAACGGATTTCGTTTTTTTTTTTTTTTTTTTTAATGGTCCTTAATTTCACCCCCAAGCTGCTCCAAAAGTCGGTGTTCCCAAATTACAATCATATCACTCACAGGGACAAAATCAGTGCATTAATCTTGCAAAAACTACAATACACAGCTTATATGCAGGTTTGTTAAGATATCGACTAAAGCACACATCAATGCAGTAAAATATCACAAGGAGTATATCGTATATACAGGAGTAAAAGATTAACTCGTGATGTAATTATGTATTACTATCTATACAAAAATCTACAGGCGTTTATTTTAGTATTCACACTTTAGATTTGTTAAAAAGAAAAAAAAATCTTTCCGACATCAATCATCGACATGGCCGTCAGACGTGTTATTAAAATTATACACGAAGTTAAAGAAAATTGTTTCAAGCACAAAATGAGATGTTTTCCAGACCAAATCATTACATTTAAATGACAAACAAACAAATGTTTTAAATATTAAGACAGAGCTGTTTTGCAGCTTTAGTGTCGATTTACTGCTGGTTAAAACTGATGTTGTTTGAACATTAAAAAGATTAAGAAAATACTGTTTGAATTTTTTTTTTAAATGTTATTACTGAAGTAAGTCAACGCGGCTTGAGTTTGAGTTATTTCAAACAAATAGTTTACAACGGTAAATAAGTAAGTATCAACACTACATTCAGGTTATATATATATGTCGTTGCTAAAACTTCATGATAATGTTATGTACAGTGTAAACCTTTTTTTTTTAATCTCTAAAACAGCTCCACAATTCTTCCATGTACTTTGCTTACCTTTCTACCAGCATAGTTCAATACAGAGGCCCACCAAAGAGAGAAAATTCTGCCCAGCGACAATTCAGGACAGCATCAGTGGATTAAGGCGTCATTAAAATGCCTAATTATGCACCTATTGCACTAATATAAATTATTTCCAATAATTTTGATTAGTTTCATAGCTTGAAGCGGCAATATGTAACTTTTACAAAAGCTGTACATGAGGGTGATTGACAGCGCTAAGACCCTCCTCCTCCTGCCTCTGATTGGTCTTTTCTGCAGATGGCGGCGCAACCACAGATTACATCTTATACTGTCACAGCATAGTGACAGTTTCAACAAACATATACAAAGCATAGTCTCCATAAAAGTTACATGCTGCGGCTTTAAAACGAATGAAATCAGAAGATGGGAAAATCGAACTATTATTTCATTTAAAAAATTTTTAATATTATGTCTTACATGATAAAAGGGAAAACTATTGAAAATAACCCAGCAAGAAGCCGGCTATTTGCAAGAGGACTGCATCCAAACATATTGTTGGAGCAATGAGTGGATGAAAAAAAAGAACAACTATGGTGATTAAAAGTGAGCAAAACAACAAGGTTAACAACAACAGGAAGATGAAGCAATGCCAACCTGGACTTCGCTAAAAGAGCCGAAGGCAGACTGCGACCGGACCGACTATTGAATGCATTCACTGTATGGTCATACATTTTTACATTTCGTTTTTAACACTGTTTTTTTTTTTTTACTGCTCTTGTGTCATTTTCAAATCTGCTAAGCAAACAAATTTGGGAATTTCATCAGCTGGAAGCTACGGCCATAAAAATGAAAATCGAATCTATTTGTTTCAATTTTCAAATTGAATTACTGAAATAAAGAAACATTTTGATGATGTCCTAATTTATTAAGATGCATATGCATAACACTCTACATTAACTTCTCAAGCTCAAAGAAAAAGTAATTTGTCTGTTTTGCAGATAAGAGAAATGCCACAATGTAAAGTGGGATTATTTATCTCATTGTTTGGTAGGTGCTAGCCAAGAGCAACACTTTAATTCGGATCAAGTTAGAGAATTGTATTGATGAAAACTGTTGTCTTGAGAGGATTTAATATAAACCACATGTAACAGTGTGGATCTATCCAAGTTCAAACTTGTAGAGGCCACTGTTGCTATCCCTTTAATTTAAAATAGATTTCTTTAATTTTAACTCTTCATTAGAATAAAGAAGTTTACAGATTGACCAAAAGCTCAGATGCTACAGAGCAGTGCTAATAATTAGTACTTTGTTTCTGAGTATCATTAAGGGTAAATTGAGCAGATTTACCTTTGAAACATGAAACTTTTTAGACCCAACTCATGAATATAGTTTGCTTAAGACAAGTTGTACATAAACTTTTGTCTTTCCTTAGCAGGTTACCAAAGTTGGAAAAATGACTAAAAATCATGCTTGAATTTTATTTCAAGCATGAAATGCTTCAAATAATGTGCAGCACTTAGAAATGAGACGTGACTCTCAGCCGCCTTGCCAGCCGAATGTAAAATTGGTTACGTTTTCTTGGGAAACTGTGAGGAAACGGTGCTGATCCTTGGGAAACTCAAACCTCTAGAGCTCCTTGGGCTCTCCGTAGTCGTTGTACATGACGGTGAGTGTCTGCTCGTCACAGGCCTTGTGTACATCTTGGCCCATCTCGGACCAGTTGAGCCCAAAGGCTTTGGTGTCGGTGTAGCGGCAGGACAGGAACTTGAGGGACATCCGGCGAAGGCCGATCTTTGGTTCCTGCAGGAGGCCCTTACACCACAGAGAGAGCTCGTCCAGCTGGGAGAGGATGAGACCCGCCTTCCTGTTGGGGCAAACAAAAAGGAGGCTTTAAAAGCACGTATGGTTAAATACATGAAGACGATGCACGGCTGTCTAAAAGTACTCAGAAGTAAATGATTTGATCATTTCGTTCAGCACAAGCTTTCCATTTAGTTCCAAAAGCATTTTTTTCTTAAAACAGCCCTTGAAACTCTGATGAAAAGTTTTCGGTTACACCAACCGTTGATATATTTACAGGAAGGAAAGCTCGCAAATCCAAGCACACAATCCCAACTGGGAAAAACGGGGTCGGCGGCGTCCTGCTGTGTGTGTGCTCTCCACATGGCATCGTGACTAACGCAGGTTGTGGAGAAACATCCCAGCAAAATCTCTGGACAGCAGCCAGGAAATTCAGGCTCGAGCGCAAACGGGTTCTCCAAATGAACGCTGACCTGAAGCGCAGGTTAGTTACAGAGCGGCTTAAGGACAACAAAGTCAGTTTTGAAAGGCCTGAGTCTAAGTGTTTGTAGAAAATGAGTAATCAGAGTTTGAACAGGTTTGTAGGCAACAACCAAGTTGACCTACAAACCTGTGGAAAGACAAAAATTGCTTCAATTTAACTCAAGTTCTGGTTTATAAAAGGAAATGTAAATTTCTGAGATTGAACAAATATCTGGAAACAATCTTATTTTTATTTTCACTGGCCTTCAGCTAATGGAATCAATGTAAATTTGAGTGTATTTACCTTTTTATACAATGTAAGTACCTGATTTTATCTGTATAAGCAAGTTTGACGTTTTAAGTTAAATTACTGAAATAAACTTTATGAGCTTCTACCGCATTGTGATGAAGCAGTAGAGTTTAATTAGACCTATTACTGGGCGTAACCTGGTAACCCCACACACATTGTTACTAACCCGTTGGAAACACCAGATTGATTTTTATTTTCCATTTCGAGCCAAACGGCAACGACAAAAACAAGCCAAACTGTCCCAACAGGATGTGGTGCCATAATTTGAATATGACAAACAGATACCACCATGGTCAAATTGTGAATTAAAAATATAACAGCAGTTTCAAAAAAAGACAAATTGCTGAATTTTTGCTGGTGGTAAAGACATTAGTAAGCGACCGGGACGTATGAAAAAAAAAAAACCCAAAACCCTTCTGGTTTCATGTGCTGCCAGGCTGAAACTCACGTTGGTTCGTTAAGACACTCCATCCATCATGCTGCGTCCCTGATGCTGGTTTACAAAGACATGGCTGTCTGAGACCAGCGTGTCCACCGCTGCTCCCTCCCTGACGCCGCTAGCTGGGCGAGCTGTACGGTCGGGGACACTTTCCAACTTCCACCCTACGCTCATACCGGCGGGCTGGGGGTCCGAGTGGGAATAACTGCAGCTAAATAGTGGAAAAATGGATGAAACACTTAAATCCCTAACGGTGAGCAAAGAGCTGGCCGTGTGAAACCAAACGGCTCTAATGCCGAGGGGACTCTATGAAATGCCTGAAACTGTTGTTTGGCCAAACCAGGCCAGCTGAAAAATCATCTCCTGTGGTAACATGATACACAGAGTTCACATAAAGACATCTCACAAGACTCCGGGCGCAATAAATAACCATTAAACCCGACGCGCGCAGTCTTTTCTTGGCCCGCATGGCCGACTCTTGTCAGGTGTTTGTCTAAGGTCGGGAAATGGCAGCGAGAGGAGATTTCATTCATTCCTTGCACAGTTTCTTCGTTTTGTGCAGCCAAATTGCTAATTCCACATCGCAACATTTCCACTCTGTCAAGCCAAAAGTCTGCGGGGCGCGCCAGAGCCACCAGACGCACAACGCATCAAGCTACTGAGCAACGCATGCGGCTCGCAATGCGAAGGTATGCAATGAAGTCGCCTACACCGCTTTGGAAAACAAAACACATTCTCTCCGCTTATGGTTTTTTTTTTTTTTTTTTCACTTTTTCTCACATTACCACCAAAACGTAAGTGTGTTGTGACTACTTATAAAAAAGGAAAATGGAACATGGTTTATTCAGATATTTCAACTGAGAACAAAAGAAGGACGGCACGCTGTGTGAAATTTCTTTTGTTCATTCTTCTTTGCTACATGTCACATCATCGGTCAGATCAGATCACGTGTCTATGAACGGTTTAAGTCACGGCACAGATTCTTAAATGTACTTTGTTCTGGCCTTTGACTGGGCAGTTCAGTCAACCCTTTGCAGCCGCCACTTAAAAGACGCCACCTTGCTGCTTTTAGTACATGTGCTTCTCTTCTTGCTGGAGAACATGTTGCACCATGTTGCCCAAAAAAATCTTCTCTAAAACCTTTGACCGAAACGGAAGTTTAGACGTTCATCTACAGTTCTCTCTCTTTTGTATTTGACCTGCAGCATGTTAAAGGGAAGATGGAACATATTCTGAATCAAGCCTCTTATTTTTTTTTTAGAGCTGATTTATTGAAGGCATCTTTCAGAAAATGAGCAGGAGCGAAACCTGAAAGGGCGACTTGTTGGCTGCAGCTTTTTAACTACCTCTGTGAGGGAAGAAAAGGACCCTGGCTCAAACTGGTCAAAACTGGCGACACTTTTGCGAAGAGCAAGGCCTGAATTGGTGGAAACAGGAACAAGCGAGTTTGGTCCGAGAGAGGAAAATTGCAGGGAAGGGGTGACGGTTTCCTTTAGAGCTTTAAAAGCTAAACAGAACCTGAGGCTGGTGAATGTTACCAGAGACTAGAGAAGACATGAACTCCATTTTAGCAGCCTTAACAAATCTCTGGTATGTAGAAAGGTATCAATGCTGGATTTCTTTAGATACGAAGCTCATCTTTTTTCCCCACTGTTACTCAGCCAGCCGACGGTGGCGACGCAGGGCACGGATGGAGTCACTCAGCCACGGTTCTGAGCGTGTTTCTGAATCTGAAAGGTGTAACAGAGTCCCAAATACTAGCACACAGCAAACTGAAAGGAGATGAAAACTCCCTGGCATTATAATCTTTGATGCCATCCGCTGTGAGGCTGGAAGACGGTGAACACAAACATTCAGACGGATGTGCGGTCGCGTCAGTTCAAAACGAGCGTTTGGTACTACTGTGTCCGCTTGTTGCTAATGTTCAAAGTGGGCAGCCTAAGCACTAAAAAAAAAACCAACAACCTCAAACTGCATCACTCCGTACAGCAATACGTGTGACTTATTCTCTGGTTTGGACGAAAGCTGGATCTGGATCTGAACTCTGTTGTGGAATAAAAGCAGACATCAGAAGTGAGCGAGAAAAAAGATGGTTTTTATTTGTAACCGGTGTCTGCCAGTCACTGTGGCAAGCTAATATCCGCTTGTCAAACTCACACTCGCATGATAACCCGCAAATTTCATTTCCCCCCCCCCACTTTTGGATTTTGCTGAGGACTGCATGGTGGCGTGTTGGGTAACAGTGTTAAAAAAAACAAAAACTGTTTAGATCTCAGCTGGGGACTTTCTTTGAGGCCGTTTCTACAGGTACTCCAGCTTCCTCTTGCAGCACAAAACCATGACTAGTGACTGAGTCTAATCTGTATTTGTGTGAACAGCTATTCGCCTTGGGATGCCCGTGCTGCTCTATCCACGTGTCAACTGTCTCTCCCTCACTGACTGCTGGGTGTAGTCGTCACTTCAGTTATTAAAACCTCACAATGTGTTATCGCTGCAAAAAGATGTGCAACCTTAAGAAACTTAGCAAACTCTGCGATTCATATTTGATCCAGTGAGTCACTTGAAGTAACCACTGCACATTATATTATGCTTTCATAGATGATTTTGCAGAATAAACAACTGCAAACGTTAATAACGTTGAAATAACATCTTCAGCTTTAGATGTGCTTTATATCCTGGCGGATAAAGAAGGTGATGGTAACGATGGCGTCCTGCCGGCACAAAAGAGCCCACGTTGAAACTGTCCTTCATATCATTTTCCCTTTTTATGATCCCAATATTACACCACAGATTTCAGCGGTCTGAGGAAACTCAGATAATTATTTGCTTTAAATGAAGAAAAAAAATAAATAAATTGTGGTTTATTTTGCTTTCATTTGTCAGGAAATCACAGAAAGAAACACTCAAAAATAGCAACGGTTGTCATCATAAATCCTTGGACATGTATAGAAGAGGAAAATATTTGTGTGGCTGATAAAGCGTGGACCTCAAAAAAAAAAAAAGAAGAAAAATGTAACCAGGCATAAAATTTCATGCAATTTTGACTCCAGAAAATAACAGAGTAGAGATCTGTCCTCTCTGCACAAACATAACACGAATCTCCCATTCCACCACATCCTAAAGGTGCTCGATTGCATAACGGCGGAGGTCGTCGGAGTACAAGGAACTCATTGTCGCGTTCAAGAAGCCCGCTGGAGATCACGTCAGCCTCGTGACGCGCTGCATTAATCTTCTGGAAGGAGCCATCAGACTCATGAGCTGCTGCCAACAGATCGGTTCATTTATCATTTCTGCTAACAACCAACTGGACAAATGCAACCAGTAAAGTTGACGACGAGCGCGTCTCGCGGACGGACCTCCTGTCCGGATGCAGACGGTGGGGTAACCTCAACGGTTCGCCTCGATATGAACGACGGGATATTTTTATTAGGCAGTCGAGCATATAAATAATCCTACGTTCTCGTCGACTCTTTTCGCATCGTAGAAACCAATCAATCACAGCTGAACTAACAGCTAGGAGGCACTTGCGCATCGACTCTGTGGGTGTTTCTGTCCTTCACTTGGCTTTAAAAAGTCTAACGGCAAAGCAAACAGTACGCTGTGATTGTGATTTTTTATTTATTTTTTTTAAACCGTTTCCAACCATAACAATTATTAACGCAGGTTCGGCTGATTAGAGAGACTGTAAACCAACAACAGAAAGAAAATAAGCAATAAAATATCACGTATGTTTCAATTTGATCCAGGGCAGAGAGTCCAACCAAGGACCCGGTCTGAGCTGAAGTGACCGGGGTTGAGGATTTTCTTTCGGCCCTCCCAAAAACATCTCGTATTTCTAAGTCAACAGCCAACTGTAAAATGATAGACGCTCCCTTGGCGATGACAAGCTCTGGCCATCAGAGGAGCTTCAGAGACGCTATGGTTTGGGTTAAAAACATCATGCAATGTTTGTCTGGGGGGGGGGAAGAAGCAGCAAAATCGCCCTGCACAAAATGCCAAACGGTCTTGTCAGTGAGATTTGATTTGATTTTTCTTTTGGCATATCTGAAACAACAATGAAACAGCCCACTTTTTTTTTTTTTTATTCCTTTGTAAATAATGCTCAGTTTATTTATAGCGATGTACATTGAGTCAGTCTGTGCTGAATCAAAATCTGTTTTCCTTCTCATTGTTCCTGACAGGAAACTTAGGGCTTCGTCGAACATCACTTGAACGGACGCTGGAAGATGAAACTTATCCCTTGTGCATGAGGTCACATTCCTGCTTCTCTCTGTAGAGCGTCAAATATTTGCTGGTTGAAAGAAAAGAAAAGTTGTAATTTAAGAACTAAGCAAAAAGAAGTAGCTGAAGAAGACCTTTAGAAAAACATCCACTAATAATTAACAAAATTTGACATTTTTAAATGTCAGATTCAATGTAATGATGATAAACTTGGATGAAAACTAATTACAAATATTTGCATTCTATACATCATGATTCACATCCTACTGGACTCGAACCATAAGCCTGCATGCACTTAGGAAAACCATTGCTTTACTCACGTGTCTATCATTATTGAGTGTAAATGTGTCTAAAGAAATAGCCAATTTTTTTTTTTTTTTTGACAGATATGCAAACATTTTGAAAGTAGGATGTTATAATCTCATTTGGCAAACTATTCCACTGACTCCGGACAAGAAAACAGAAGGCAGTTTTACTATTTATCCTTCTTCCCTCCCAGTATGCAACTCTGCTTTGGTCAGCGGGTGTTATGTGCGGCGTACTGTGACTGCTGGGTGGCTTCAAGAAATACAAACTACTGTAAGTGCAAAGTTGTGTGCAGGCCTCATCTCCCTTTATATGGACAGCAGTCAAATTAGATCCTGAGGTCAGCTGGAGTTGAAACAGATTTTTTCAAGCAGTAGTTCAAGTTATATTTAAGCAAGTTTCTGGACTTATTGTAAGATCCAAGGATCATTAAAGCTCCTCAGATTGTGTAATTCGGCTGTCTGGCGGCTCCTTTTGTACCCGTGTAACGTCCTTTTTCTCTACGCCTTCGTAAAATCTTCAGTTTTTTTATATAATTTTTTAATACCTGCTGCTACATTGTTTATTTCACTGAATCCACCTGACTTGTTTGAAATTTATCATACGTGGTGAGGTTTGCATTTGCGAAGCTATGATGCTGAAAGGCGTTTCTTTTTTTTTTTTTTTTAAATTTTTTTATTTTTTATGATGACTGATAACAGAGCACTGGAACCCCAGCGTGTCATCAATCTCCTCCCTTATGTGTCTGCAGTCAAACCGTGAGTTGGTTTTTTTTTTCTCCGTCTTCTTGGCAACCATACTTGATGTTTGAGGTTTCAGTTTATTAGTAATCTTCTCCTCTTTCCCCCGTATACAGACATGACTTAAAAATCTAAAAATGAATAAGCAATGCGTCTACAGAGGAAACATCTTACGTCTGCTGAGGAAAAAAAAAAAGAAGCTATTTTCTCTTAGCCTTCTCATCCTTTCTAGGTAAAAATGGTTGCCACGCTAACACTAAGGCGCTTCGCTGGGGAAAATGATGATGGGGTGTCGAAAGAATTTCTGAGGATTTACGTCAGTTTGCCTCTCTTAGCTGTAAACAAGCGTAAGATAAGATAAAATAAGATGCTAACTGCCTCGGTGATATTTCTAACAAATCTGCACCTTTCATTTCCACTGTATATTTTATTTTCCACGCACATTTTTTTTCTAACCAAACTAAAGGAAATAAACAGATTTTTAAATCTTAAAAAAAAAAAAAAAAAAAAACTTTTGGAAATCAGATAAACTTCTGTTTCCAGATAGGTCAGATCTGCAGGATGTGGTGGGGTAGTAGAGTATATAATGATATATATATATATATACAGTTAGGAAATTGGTGTGTGTTTCGTATTGTACGAGGCTAAATGTTGCTAATTTAGGAATCTAGGTCCTTTGATGTTTGCAGCAAGATGTTGCAGATCTTTTATAACCTTGTCGTGGCGAGTTTAACCTCTTCCGCCATCATCTGTTCGGGTAGCAGCATCAGAGCCAAGGGCACAAAACGGCTAAACATCCTATTAAAGAAGGCTGATTCTGCTGTGGAGCCACAGGAGATTAGTGTGCAAAGAAGGAACCTTCATAAAAATCAAGAAAATGATGGACAACCCTGAGTGTCAGAGTGTCAGATCAGAGGCTTTTTGCGGAACCGCTGTAATACAGACCACTACAGGAGATCCTTCCACAGCCATCTGCAATAACTCTTTGAAGAGGCTTGGACAACACGAGTTTAATATGGGATTAATAAAGTGTTTTTATTTTTTTTTATTTGAACGTCTGAATTGAATTCGCATAGCTACACTTCCAGAGTTCAAGCTGATCTCAGGATTTCTTTCTTTTTTTTTTTTTTTTCAGAACAGGGCGCGCATCAGTTGCGGATGCTTTAGAAGCCAGAAACATTGCATGACTAATAAATTTGCTAAAAATGCTTTTGGCAGTATTCTGGTCCTGACTCGAGTCCAAACATTTATCTGCTGCATTTGTTTTTCACAGCAGTGAAATAATGTCAGAGTCATTAAGAGACTGACACCATGGGGTGCTTGTACGCAGTGAAACTGTGAGGCTATTAACCTCTCATCTGGCCTGCCTGCTTGTTAAAAAATAACCATGTGTAGCATTAAGTCATTTCTCCCAGCGAATAGGGAAAGTCTAATGCACATTTGATGACTTGGCTGAGCTGAAACATGTTTATGCTTCCTTAGTTTGTTGTCAGGCCTTACCTTGAATGCACTCCTCCGGGGTGCTTGTATTAACATTAATCACAGCTCCCTTTAACCAAATTGTGGGGTTGTTAATCTAAGTGCATTTTAATGGAACACTTCAGAGGAAACTCCCTCTGCCACATTAACCTTTTCCAACATGGTTCCTATTAAAAAAACAAGCTTTCATTTTGGAGTGAGGGAACCCACAGAAGCAGAGAGAAACAAAGAATTAGGGGAGCTTTCGCTAATCAGATTCACCTGCCAAAGTCTGTTTATTAGTGGATTTTTATGTCCAACACATGACTCTGTTTAGGAAGCACAACGCTGCGCTTTTCACGTTCGCAGTGTTTGTTTGTGCTTTGTGAGGCTCGTCCTGCCTGGATGCCGCTTCGGTACAGAATAAAAAACAACAAAAAAACAAAAAAAAAACACCGGTGATGTCACAGAATCTGTTTTTCCAGCCCGTTTGACAGAGCTTCAATTTGCACAAGACAGCGGTCATGAAGACGCAGAGACATCTGCACAGCGTCGAGGATCAAAACAAAGAGTCGGACGCAAGCACGGCTTTGAACGAGCTGATGTAATGGAGATCTGACCGGTCGGTGGGGTATGTTTGTAATAACGCTGGAACGAATTACAGTTTGCTCTGAAAAATGAAAGGGAAATGCTTCGGTTCAGATAGGATTACCTCTGTTTTTTTTTTGTTTGGATCTTGTTCTTGATTTTGAAAAAAAAAAAAAATCAGATTTCCTTTTGATACACACACTGGATCTCGTGCGAGCTGATATTTAGCATTATGACACTTCTTCAAATCCCTGATGAGTGTTCAGACGTAATGAACAAAAACAAAGTTGTGTACAACCGGGTTCCAGTAACCCTTTAACTCATTCCTGCTGTTAGGATCAGTCTTTTCTTGGCATTTTATTGAGCTACTCTCTGTTGGTCTACCAACAGAGAGTAGCTCACAGTTGTGAGGCCAAAGAAAAAAGATCATTTTCTTTTTGTTTTTGCAAATGAGAAATCTCAAAAATGTGGCATGCATTGGTATCCAGCCCCTTACGGTCAAAAGTCAAATCTTTTTCTGGTGTTAACAGGTTTTCCCTCCAATCATTGTCTCATCAGCTCAGCTTCCTTGGGGATGGTGTGTTCAGATATTAGTATCACGTGCAAGTCGGAAAGTTCGTTTTTGGTCTCATCTGTCAAAGCACCTTCTTCTTCTGCACATGGCTTGTGTCAAACCGCAAACAAAGAATTTATTCTCGCCAGGACGAAGAGGACATCTTGATTAATTTGCGGTTGCACTCGCATTGCTTAACAACGGGGTGAGTGTGAGATATTAAACATTTGGGGTATCGTTTTAGAACATTAAGCCCTACATTAGCCTCTACACAACATTTATCCCTGGCTCGTCTTGTGTGTTGCTTGGTTTGTATGATGCCATTTGTCCAGGAAAGTTCTCACTCCATTTATGACTTGGGTGAGTTCGGGAAGCATTTGATTTTATTTATAGGCATCGGGGAATCGAGGTTTGAGTACAAATCCATGCAAGACTTATTTTTGTGGAAAAGAAAACTCTTTTAAACACCACAAGTAGTTTTTTTCTGCTATTCTGATTTGTCATATCTCATAAAATCTCAATATGACATTTTGAAGTCGGTGATTCTAATGTGACCACATTTTGACACTTCATTATTTAGGAGAACCTACTTCATCTATAAGCAGCACATGCCATCCAGATTACATTGGAAAGTGACCTTCAGCAGCAGAACGATACACTTAAATTAACTTTACTGTGAGACCAAGAGCCTGGTGTTGTGCTGACCTTCCCCAGATGTCCAGAAGATGTTCTACCTGAATTGTGAGCTAGCTCAGTTAAGTACTGTCAGGATAAAAACATCTAATAAATACTTGTGGGGGGTAGAGTAGTTAGACTTAGACCAGATCTGCCAACGGCGGATGTCAAATCTGAAGAAAGTTCATCAAAATCAACCCGTTGTTTAACTTCTGGAATCAGGTGATTCAGTGTTTAAGGTTTACACGGTTCTAGGATTCAATGGCTCATTACATTGTTTAAGGATTAGCGGCACTGAAACCTCACTTCAGAGCAGCACTTTCACCAAACTGATCCAACACAGACGCTTGTCAAGTTGCCACATTTCTTGGCCAATCTCCTTGGTGAGTTATGCCGTTACTGTTCAAGGCATTGTTAGTGTCAACTGCACCACTCAGTGTGACAGACTCGGCTCTGTTGGTGGGAGGGCAACTCATGGATGAAAAAAACAAAACAAGACAGATTTTTCAACTATAGTCTACCCGTTAGTACAATGGCTCAGTCTTGAGGTATTCTTCAAAAGTCTGGCTCAAGACAGATCCACACCACACTTTGTATAGTTTCTGTTCTACTCGCATATCAGCGATCAAGTTGAAGTTGATGATCAATTTACTGGTAGGAATGCAGCATGTCTGATCTGTTTTGTGCCACAGGAGTTGGGCTTTTAAGAAACATAACATGGGGTCCCCCCGATGGGCTGCCACCTTATTGTGGTGGAAATAACACAATAAGATTCTGTTTTCGTAACAGAATCTACTATGCTTCTAATTAGTTTATTTTCCTTAAAACAGTAATGAAGGCACTTTTAGACACTAGGATTATCTCGTGATAATCCTAGAAGCTAAGATGTCAGGGGGAGGGATGGATGGATGGATGGATGGATGGATGGAACGAACAATGGGCTTTGGTTTTCAGCTACTTTTCCTATACACAAACAATAGCTGTCCAGCATGAAAACAAATGAAACGAATGAAACTTTAAAACCTCTTAGATTTTTGTGCAGCAGGGAAATAAAGAGAATCGTGACTCAGGAAAAAAGGTCAGAAGAGAGCAGTACCTCGGTCCCAGCTCATCCTCACACCTCCAGGTGAATTCTCCGAAGCTCTCGTAGCGCTGGTTGTAGTGGTAAAGCACGCGGTGCAGTGTGGGAGCGCCCAGGTCCATGAGAGTGTTGTAGGCGGTCTGCTGCTCTTTCCCGCTTGTGTAGCCATTGAACAGATTGTAGATCTTGTCAGCAATTTCTAAAGGAACACATACAATCCGAAGTCAAAACAAACTCTTACGTACTTTGTCATCAACATGTGGGGATATCTAATCAAGACCTTAAACTGTTAGTATCAGATTGAAATGAATTAAATTAAATGATTTATTTCCCCCTAAGCGTCAAAATGAGGAGAGAAGCCGTTTGGTTTCAACTGTATAAAACACATTATCTTTAATGATGTATCGGTGGTGAGTCTCAGTATAGGCAAATGTCTATAAAGAGTTATGGAGTTTGTACGTTTTCTTTTATTAAATCAATGATGGCAGTAATGACATCAGCAAAGTTTCCCCCAGGGTACTATAAGCCTGGCAGGCCGCCAGGATTTACTTGTGCCCCCACCAGGCTTAGCGTTGCTTATTTATTTGAGTTTTTTTTAAATGTTTAAGAATATTTAGTTAGTGTTTAAATAATACTAATGTCTTCCAATAACACATAATAAACTAGTGATATTTTCAAATTTCCTGTCAACTTTAAACAATTTTTATCTCAAAAACATGGTGGACCACTGGATGACTGCCCTAGCGCCCCAACCAAGGGGTTAGCAAGATTTCTGGGGGAAACCCTGCATAGGGGTTGATAATAAAACAACTTTAGACTTGTTTCCATTTAGCCTGAAAGGAATGGCAGTCTTTGGGACTTTTGAGTAGTTTTGTAGCTCTGGGTCACTCAATATGTTGCATTTCAAGTCATGCAATATTTTAGACAGCAATCAATCAGACTCTTCAAGAAAACCCAAAGACAGGTGAAATATTTACCCTGTTTTGGTGTGCTGAGTAAAGGCCCTTCGAAATACTGAAATATTCACATACTTGTCCTACTTTCACATCCTAATCTTTTATGTCAACATATTTTCTGAACTGCAAGACCTTTGCCATTGGCCTTGTAGCCTATTCTCAGAAATCTGTCTTTTCGTAACAGAACCTACTATGCTTCTAATTAGTTTATTTTCCTTAAAACAGTAATGAAGGCACTTTTAGACACTTAAACACTGAAAATGGACTAAGATGAATAATATTCATCCCCCATTTTTCAGACTTTGACTGGAAACGCCACGTGTGGAAGGAAACTTGGTTTCTGATTACATGACTTTGATGTAAACTTTAAAGATTTAGAAATGTTTTGTTAAACAGTTAATGTTAAGCATGGTTAGTAACTCCAGGGCAAAAGAAAAAAAAATAAAGTTTAAGTTCTGAAATAGTGTTTATTCCAGTTTGTGCTCCCTGGAGTAGCAGAGATCATTGCGAACACCCACAATTATGTTTAGTTTTCAAAAGCCTGTCTGGATTTTGTTTCTGTATTTCATTAGCGTTGCTGTGAAGCTCTTTCCTTTTCATACTCCAAGCCAACTTTTAGATCTTCAGATATGCGGCATGCTATTTTAACGTGCAACTTCCACTCAGAACACCATTTGAAAAAGCATAAATCATTGTTCAAGTTGAAGTTGGAAAGGCTTTTTGTAACTCGGACAGATTTTTGAGCTTTTCATGGCCTGTCAGGCTAGCAACTTATCCCCTCTTCTGGATGGTAATAAAGTCACCCCAGTACACTGGAAGTATTACGTTTCACACCATTTATACTTCTCCAGGCATTAAAATTAACAGCGTAAGCCCAGTAGGATCACACTTCAATGACTAGCGCATTTTTGTAATAGCTGATTAAAATCAGCAGCCGGATCCACAAAAACATCTTTGCTATGAAGCCGTTATTGCTGCAGAGGGTCGGCAAGGATTCCAGCTCTTTAATTTCTGAGATGGGATGATATATATATATATATATATATATATATATATATATATATATATATTTTTTTTATAGTCAATATCCTCACGGAATTGCAGGATACGGTGACCATAAACAGTCCTGATCCAGAGAGGGGAAAACTATCTGCCTGTGACTTTATGACTCACTCTATGAACTCACATGACATCTACTGAGAAATAGCTCCAAACAGGCAGGAATTATTTCATCTAATAACAGAACTTTTGAGAACTATTTAGTGATTCCATTTGGTCGCTCTATTTTCATGCTTTTTACAATAAAGGTTAAAGTGCCCTGCAGAAGTGCTAATGCGCCTTAAAGTTGGACAAAATTGAGTCCCATTGCAGCTTTAAACATAAATATGTCTTACTGGACATTTATGTGATACATCAACTGAATGTAGAACATATTTGTGAGATCAGGGTTTTATATGTGTGCAATTTAATCTATAAACAAAGCTGCCATGAGATTTGAATATAAGAGAACAACCAGTATCGGAAAAGACACACCGGGGAGGGAGGCGGTTTGAGGAGGCTTTATGCTGAAATGCAACATCACAGAGCGTCGTTCAATCATCTGTCCAAACACATAAAGAGCATAGCACAACTGCAAGATCTACCAAAACAAGGCTTCCCACTTAAACTAACCAGCTGAGTCAAATACCACCTTCTTTAGAGAAGCAGCCAAGATCTCCATAGTAACACTGTAACACTGAAAGCAGCCTAATTGATCCTCAGGTGGGAGGATCAATTAGGCGTTTGCTCCACAAATCTGGACTTTTTAGAAGAGCGGCAAAAAGAAACTCATAGCTGTAAGGCAGAATTAAGCGGATCCCTTTAAAGTTTGCAACAAGTGATGCAGGAGAACAGCAACCACTGGAAGAAGGTAAGAAAGTCGGCCTTAGTGTCGGCTGTGCTGAAGAGGTTCGTTTTCCAGAAGGAAAATGAACATTGAGCTCTCAGTCGGTGGCCCCCCACAAGCACTGATTCTTTCACAATCCATGCTGAGGATGTGCATTATTTTATGCACAATTTTCTCACAATCACAAGAATATCACCAGATGTCCGTTTAAAAAAAAAAAAAAAATCACTACTACAGGAAACTTTCTACTTTCACTTTTGGAAGAGCTTGCTAATTGCTACTTCCTCTACATTCAAAGCCTTGGTGAAAAGAAAACGACCTGTTCAAACTGTGCAACAAAAAGGAAAAGCGGGTGGAGAAAATCGCTAACTCAAAGACAAATGGACATCATTTGTCTTCATTCGCCCTTCGCCCTGCAGAAGAACAAAGTGTTTAATTTGCCAGGGGACCACATTTGAAACTGCATTGTGAAAGCAAGCGTCAGCATTTTGAACAACAAAAATAATTGCACCAAGATCGTCTTACCAAGCTGCGAGCGGGATTCTTGATACGTCTATGACACAACAAAAAGCAACAGAGTGCTCACTCAGAGCCGCATGAAATGTAAAAAAAACATTTCCATGGCTGAGATCTTGATATTTTTGTTTACCGAAGAATTCTGTGGCGAAATTGATTAGTTTTGTTACATATATAGACTTTTGACTCATCAAAAAAAAAAAAATCTTTAAGATGTCCATTGGAGCCTCTTTGAACCGTATTCTGATGTTACAATGACTCAGTTAAAGGCCAGACCTCTGTGGAATTGAGAACATTTGCAAGTCTTGAAAACTGATGAATCCAAATTGTCTGAGCTAGATTTATTTTTTAAGTTAAAAAAAAAAATACAAAAAAACTTTTTCCTAGGTGTGCAATCCTGGTAAATTCATGCCCCAAATATCTTTTGCATCTTTACCTGCAGTAGACCTTAATATTTTACAGCATTACCTTCAGTAAACAATTGTTCTATGAAGTATTGACTCAGGTGGGATTGAAGACAAATACATATATAACACTGCCTGAGATTTATACTGTAAAAGGTGTGAAAACCATAAAGTCCTTTCCTTCCACTTTACAACCACAGGCTACTTTTTGCTTCATCATGTAAAATTAAATAAAATGTTGTCGTTTCGAGTCAAAATGTGAAAAAACCTCAGAGGTGCGAATACTTTTACAAGGCACTGGATATTCTGAATACACAGACCCTAACCCTAAGTTTGACACACTGTAAGAAAAAAAAAAAAAAAAAAAGCTTAATTGCACGATTATTCACATGAAAAACAAATTGGCCTCAGCGAGCTGGTTGTGAACCCATTCGGCCTCATTTCTCACCCTGCGCTTTGACATCATCCACAGTCGGACACGGAGTCTTGATGGTGACCTCACTCGGACTGGACCGCCGTCCTGTGTTGTCTACAGCCCACAGACGGAACCTGAAGACCATACAAACAAACAAATGGGTTCACGGAGATACGGAAGTACTCGTGCTTGCAGCTTGCAGTCAGCTGCTTTGCTTCGTGGGTTTGGACGTTTTCTACAGAACAAACTCTGTGTGACGGGATTTACAGTGTAGAGTTCTCTTGTTCTTTTCATTTTATTCTGTTAACAACAACAACATAGTTTCGAGAGCAACAAACTGACAGACACTGCCAGCTGGTAGTCTAATAAGAGCCACATTTTCGAGGATAGCAGCCTGTATGGTTCCGACGCAGCGCCCTCACTGTAGCGTTTCCTGATTGAATATCGCCACCTTGTGGTTAAAACATAACTTGCACAATAAAAGACTGAAAACAAACAAAACCCCAACATATTTCTTCTTTTAATTTGACTGATTAAACATCCGTCCAACAAAGACAGAGGAAATTCTCTTGAAGCTTTCAGCTTTCATAAAAGCATCGGCGTATTTCTCTTCACGTCATCATTTTGTCGAACCAGAGGCACCATATGGTTTCCAGCTTTTCGTTCCAGGTTCCGTTTGTATAAGAAATATAGAGTCTGCAGCAGCCTGAGGGGGATAAGAGTACTAGTCCTGGAGAGATGAATGAGCTGTCAGCCAGGATAAAAAGAGCAGGATACTTGCGGATGTTGAAAATAAAAGGGCATGTTAGGCGGCTAATTCAGCCCATATACATCCAAACCGTGTGCTCTGCCTGTTGGCCTCTGGCCCCTTTTCTTCGAATTACTTTTCACGTTCAAAACGTTTCTCTCCGTGTTTCACCTTTACGCTCCCCCCCCTGTTTTCTTTTGTAACCCCAAAGTTTGATTTAAGGTTTTTTGGCTAAACCTTTTACCCCCTTTTTCTATTCCCCAGTGTGTCTTGCTCCCCTTCGCTGCAGTGTGTGTGGCTTCCTTTCTGGCAAGGATTGTGTGAGATAAGTGTGAACATGCTTGAGCGAGAATCCAAGAATCCGGTCTTGATCACGGCATCGCATGTTAAAGCTTTTTTTTTTTTTTACTGTGCTGACAAACATATGTAGGAAGAATAAAGAGCCATTATAGAAAAAAAAAGAAAAATAGTAGTTTTCAGAATTTTTTTCTCAAGCTCCCCTTTCTTGTACTTTTATTATCTTGTTAAATACCAAAAATAAAGTTTACGCTAACATATCCTACATCGCAATGAATGTAACATTTCAGATGTAAGTCTTTGTTTATTACATAGTGGATTGCGCTGAGTACAAAACAACATAAAAATGATCAATATAAATCTGAATTATTATCTCAATAATGGTCTAGATTTAGAATCATATTCAAAAGTAAAAGTGGAAAAATCACATCACCAGCTGATTCAGTGTCAATGGAAATTCCTCAGGTCAGAATGGGTCTCGGTAGCGTGTGTGGCCTTTATGACTTCCCTACAACAACTGGACGCGGCCCTGATGAGGCAGCGGACAGAGTGGAGTTGTTGGATGGAAGAAAACATCATGTCCCAGATGCACTCTGCTGGGTTCATGTCTGGGGGATGAGCAGGCCACTCTACAGCACCAATGCCTTTATCATGCAGGAAACTGCTGACACAATTCAGCCAAATGAAACCCAGCATTGTCCTGCAGCAGAAGGAATCCACGGCTCACTCCGCTACATTATGGGTCTCACAAAGAGGTCTGAGGATCTCATCCTGGTACCTAATGTCAGTCAGGGCATCTCTGGCTAGCACGTGGAGGGCCCTCCAAAGAAAAGCCTCCCCCCACACAGTAACTGACCCACTGCCAAACCAGTCATGCTGAAGGATGCTGCAGGCAGCATAACGTTCTCCACGGCGTCTCCAGACTGTCACGTCTGTCACATGAGCTCAGTGTGAACCTGCTCTCGTCCGTGAAGAGAAAGAGCCACCAGTGGTGAGTTGGCCAGTCTTGGGGTTCTCTGACAAATGCGAGTCGTTCTGCACAGTGTTGGCTTGTAAGCACAGGCCCCGCTCATTGATGCAGGGCCGTCGCGCCACCCTGGCGGAGTCTGTTTCTGACTATCTGAGCAGAAACGCGCACATTAGTGGCCTGCTGGAGGTCATATTGCAGGGCTCTGGCAGTGCTCCCCCTGTTCCTCCTTGGACAAAGAAAGAAGCGGTGGTCCTGCTGGGTTGTTCCCCTCCTACTGCGGCCTCTGCATCTCCTGGTACACTGGCCTGTCTGCTGGTGTCTCCGTGCTCCGGACCCTGTGCTGACTGACACAGCAAACCTTGTTACAACTTACAATGATGTGTAATGTTGGATGAGTCGGAGAGTAGTGGTAACATGCAAGATGTCAGCCAGAAATGATGAGTACAGAGAAATGGTCTGGGTTCACCACCTGTAATGCATGTTTGAGGAATCCTTTGATTTTCCCTGGCAGCCATTCAGGGGTGCCTAAACACTTGCACTCACAAAAGGCCACCTACTTTCAAAAAGAAAAAAAAAAAAAAAACCAACTACTTCCCAGTGCAATGCTCCGAAGAAAGGTTGTAAACAACATAATGGAGAAGCATTGCTGTGATGATGATGTCAGAAAAAGCAGGAGCTTCTGAAAAAGACAGAGGTCCAGTTTCAAAGCATCAAATTTCAAAGAGAAATATAACAAAGCAGTCAAACTGCTGCAGCTAATGAGTCAGTACTTTTGAATCTTATAACTTCTTCACATACAAATGGCATTTTTCTGCAAGCTTAGTGAGTAACCGTCTCTACGGTCAAAGTGTAGGCTGATCTACGGAGGGCATTAAAGAAGCTGCTTTCAGCCAGAGTGGTGACACAACATGCTTTTTCTGGCAAGTTTCAAGAGAGACGTTAAAGTTTCCTAGAAATGACGTGTCATAACTTAGCACTTTTTAGGGATATTCAGTGGTGCTACATTGAAATAGAGCCTCCTCTGCAACTGTTGATAAAGGTGTGTTAAAAATTAGACAAATTCATCTTCTAAAGCAGATTCATTATCTCACTCAAATTTCACCTCCTATCTAATCAAATGTTTTTATTTTTATAAATATAACAACGCAGTTTATTTTGTCACCCACACAAAAACCACAATGGGATGGAAGGGAATGAAAAGGTTCAAAGGTCACTGCAGTCAGGAGGGGCAACATTAGGTCACCAAGTCTGCACCACAACCTTTAAATGGTATTTCCATCTCCTTCTGCATGTCATGTAAAAACCTTTTCTGTCCTACCATTACAAACGTAAAGATGGAACAAATATGGAAGTGCACCTTATGCTTATTTTTGAGCATGAGGAAGAAAATGTGATGACGTGGTTGTGTTTCTCCTCTGAAACGAACCTTATTGGACAGCTTTAGCCTCAATAATTATTTGAAATGTTGCATTAATATCTACTGAGCTAACCAAACCCTGGGAAGACTTAACGGGGTAACGATAAAAACAAAGTGATCGAGTCAAGACAAAACAATGGTTTACCGGATATAAAGTCAATCTCTCTTCCCGGGTTATTATCTCAGACCTAAACTCCATAAAGAAACCCTGTAGGATAAACTATAGAGATGAAAGTATAAAAGCAGATCCAGGACTCATGGTGATCTGGAGAGATCGTGGAAGCGAGAACAGCCAATAAATTGCCTCTCTCAAATCTCGTAAAACGTTATGGAAGACCAAGCGATGTCTTATTGGCTTAAGGAGGATGCTAACAATTGTGGGACCAGTGATTTTTAGAGGAAAACGTTTTAAATGTTAGACTGCTTTCCTGTGTTTCATGTGTTCCTGTGCCAACATAGCTGAGTCAAATGGCTGAATTGCCTTCTCAGCATGTCATCAAGTTTTCCAAAGTCCATTTACTTCAAGTGTGCTGAAACAGGGAATGATCTGAAACATGCGAGACAGCACGCCTTGAGGACTAACTGAGGACTCCACTGGCACTGAGAGAATACTTCAGGCTACGATCTGCTTTTATTTCCATTTTTCAGAGTTATGTTGTCATAATGCAGTTAAAGAGGCTTCACAATGATAGTGGATATATGGAGTCACCTGGATTTGTTTCAATGTTAGCCTGCCTCGGACAAAAAGCAATCTTCTTTTTGTTTCTCATGTGGACCAATTCAAAAACTGATCTAAATTTTATGCTGTTAATTAAGATGAGAACTTAGCTTTTTTTTTTTTTTTTAAAATAAATGATACTTCTTAAAAAGCAAACACTTTTCAAAACTCCCTCTTTTACATTTTCCACATGTTAAAGAAACCAAGCTGGTAAATAAGGCAAAGTGAAAGCATTTAAATATCTGTACTTCCTTTCTTACTTAAAGCTAAAATTAGTGGCAAACACAGAGAAACAAGCTCATTCATTGGACTGGCTAAAGCTAACGTCTGTCTGCTAAAGCAATTTTGCAGTCAAACGTTTTTTTTTATTAGCAAATGAAATGATTTTTGCAGTCCTTATGGGTTCATATTGACAGCAAATAATGGCAATAAAGACAACAGTAAGGCCTGATTAACTTCACCAGAGAGCATTTCAGAGACACTGCAGCACTTGATTTGTGGACTGCACCTTAAGCTTCCATCAGTGGCAATTTATGACACCTTGGAAAAGCAAGTGTGTACCTTTCTTCACGTGTTGAGCACCGAGTGTCAACTCACATGTATGTTGCGTCAGGTTCCAGGCAGCGAATGATCAGACTGATGGAGGAAGACAGCAGGTTTGGGATGTCCCCCAGCATCACACATGGAGACCTGGCCCCAGACAGGATGTCGTCCACGAAGCTCAAGAGGGTTTCTGCAGAACAGAGAATGGATGGGTTAATGCATTTTTTTGGAAAGACTGTGGTTTAGCACCTTTTGCTGCAACATGAACAAACAATGTTGTGAAAAGCTTTTTTTTTATCTGCTCTGATATTCTACTTTTTGTGGCGAGTCAGTGTTTCAGATCATCAGACGAAGATAATTGAAGTAAATACAAAAGACAGTTTAATTTACTACGGAAAACATTCAACCTGTCTATGAGACGAAGTTATTGCCCCCTCCCCCCCTCAGCTCTTAGTAGTTCAGCTATGTTGGATTTTTATGGTCCAGGTTTAAACGCTAAAAAACTTGTTCATGTTCAGGCAGAATCATAGTTATAGTCATAGTTAAAGATACTGTAAAAACAGGAAAGGCATTCTTCTCAATCTAAATCCTTTCATTTTCTGTCAAAAAGACAAGGCTTTCTTACATTCCTCTATTCTTTTGCTGTTCAGTTATGTCATGTTTATGTATGACAAACATGTCATATACCAAGTGAACAAATAAAGAATATAAATACTCTGTAGATTTTGCAACCTCAATATTATGACAAAAGCACACAAAAATGAGTGTTATATAAGCCCTTCAGGTACAGTGTGTACCGGCATGGCATATTCTTGGAAAGCTGTTTCACTGTGTAAAGGCGCAGATGACCAAAGTGGCTGATTTTGATTTATTTTACGAGGGAAGGAGTGTCCACCGTTAGTGACGGCTTCCTTCAAAAGAACTCGGGCCTGCTGTACGTGGAGACTTTATGGACCGAATAACCCGGTCCAGGCGCGGCCATTGTAAATCTGAGATCTGCAATGAGCATCCCAGAAAAAAAACACACACACAAAAGGAACATGGTGTTGAGGATCTCTCTTTATTGGGTTCAACTCATGCCTCCCATTCACACACTTTCACTTTACTGTTGCACACTGGTGTCCAAGCAGATGGTGGACCCCACTTCCAATGACCCATTCAGGAGTTAAAAATAAAAACTCTGCTTCTGCTATTGCTACTACTCCTGTAATCATGTAACTACGTGTGTGGGGGGGAAAAATATAAAATATTTAAATATTTTACTGAAAGTTTCTGCCATTTATTTCTACATCCAGACATGTTCAACCCGATCGTTGCCGTCGCTGCATTCTAGCGCTAATGTGTTTTTAAATGCTCTATTTCTCCTAAAACCTCACCCTCCGCTCTGAATGCTACATAATCAACAAAAAAGGCAGTTTCACGCTCCGCAGATGCTCCCCATCTTTAGATTTAAAATGTCGTGGCTCCGTTACCAACATTCATCTGCGACGTTTAATCTCAAAAGCACAGCTGAACTTTACTTGCACTCCGTCCAGCGCTGTGTAACCGTATAACGGCCACTGCTGCAACCAAATACCTTTCCTGCTGATCTGTTATAGCACTGTCCTGCAAAACGTTGTTTCCCTGCACGCTTAACATAAGAGCTTTCCAACACTGTTCAGTCACCGAGGCAGGGGGAGTGCTGCAGAGCTCAGCTCTTCCTGTGCTCTCGTTTACTTGGACTTGAATATCTGTTATTTCCAAATTAAAACACTACCTCACTCTGCATACCTGTTTATATTCCACCTTGTAAATAAGTGCATAAATCGTTTTAATCCTCAAATGTTATCTAATTAATTGACATTTATTTATTTTAATGTTTTAAACACTAAATAATATGAAATATTTCTTATTTATAATTATTTACTTTTGTATATTCTACGCAATTTATTTTTCTCACTGGATTTCCCTGTCAGTCAAACGTTTGAGTCATTTTATTCCATTGTGTGACTTGATGTGGTTGAGGCTACCGCTAATATCCTTTTCCTAGCTAGCTTTTTTTTTTTTTTTGCGTCTATTAATGGATAAGTGACATTTGTCTTTGCCATGGGCTAACTTCTGTTGCCAACCCCCAATCTGTGGTTCTACTACTATATAAAATATACAATGTTATTTTGTACATTTCTGTTATACACATCTTAAATTTAATGAATAATGGTCTTAAAGAATTCTTAAAAAGCCACTTGTGTAAATACTTGTGCTAAAAATCGACATTTACCAATTATTACGTTCAGCAGATGAACCTCCAGCATCTCCACTACCTTCTTTTCAGGGGTTTATAGATGCTCCTTTTGACACACACAGCTAGCTTTGTATCCCTTGCTGGCACCCATACATGCATCAGAAGGCCAGCTGGCCCCCAGGGAGTGGACTTCACTGCACAGAGGAAAAACCAAGCCTACTAGTATGAAAGGTGTGCAAAGTGATGGTGGTTGTGAGGTGGCCATCCCTGAGTATGCTCTGCACAAGCAATGCTTGTCTCTGTGTATTTATACATCCCTGCGGTGTATGAGTGTGTGTGTGTGGGTGTGTGTGTGTATGGACTGAGGTGGTCGGTTTTTCTTAAACAGGATATGCATACAAGCTTTTCGAGGGTTCAAGCAGTCACATAGGATACACGATGAGTGATGGGCGCTTCGCGGTGGTCATCCTCTCATGTCACCATCTGGTTAACAAGAGCCATGGAAACATAAAGAGTGGGACAGTCTGTTAATAAAAAAAAGAAAGTGTGTCCAAGCTGCCAGAGGAGGATGTTTACTCAG
>NW_015113987.1:260322-266736 GCF_001443285.1 Poecilia latipinna | reverse complement strand
TTGTTCTTAGACCATTTTCAAATAAAAAAAAAAAAATGGTTTATTAAAAAAAAACCCCCCCCTAAAAAAAAAAAAAAAAAAAAAAAAAAAACCTTGAATTTCTGCTATCGGTGCACCAATTGCAGTTTTCTGGCCAATCACTGATTACTGACCTTTAAAAACACCTGGCCTGTCGATTACGATTTTGACCAATGCTAATTATTTGGTTTTAAACCTTGCCAAATACAGCAAGAGAGTAACTATTGTTGACAGCAAACGTGGGGACATAACCTGGTTTGTGGGTCTGTCAGTCAAACCTCTCTCAAAGCAGAACAGGAGGACAGTGGTTGATTTTTAGACCTTTATTGAGGTGGATAAGATTGGTTTCACTTGCAAGTATTGGTCAATCACAGGTCTCCCAAAAATAAGAACTCGCATTGCGATTTATCGGTTCACCCTAATTTCTGAAGAAAATTTAACAACATAGAACTGGACAACATTTCAAAAGGTCTAAATGAATAAACGAAACAAAAATATTAAAACGGGCTCTGAAGCATCTGTAACCAAAATTGTTTTTAAAAGATAAAAATAAAAATCAGCTTCAGGGAAAACAGGCAAAAATGGTAGATAGGACTTTTGTAAAAAAAAAAATAAATAAAAATAATAAAAAAAATAAATAAATAAAAGTGAAAATTTTCTGGATTAAAGCAGAGCATCTCTTTAACAACTGTTGTCCAGATTATTATGTCTATGATAGGCATAATAATTCATTCGCCTCCATCTCTTGCTGACCAGTATCTGCTACAACAGGTAGCAGTCATAGGGTCCCTTTGCAGCGCTCACCTTCTGTAATCCTGAGTTTACCAAACTGTCTTTTTGGTCACATTCATTTTCAGGTGAATATTTCTATCTCTTCCCATTCACTAGAGTTATTAAAACAACAACATGGGGTTTGATGACCATGACAGGGCTACGTGATGATGAGCAGAGAGGAGGTTGCAGTCTGAAGCTGGAATCACAATACTGGTCTTGGCAGTAGTAGGTAAACTAAGGTGACCAGATTTCCAAGACTAAATCTGGGGACATTTCTCACTCGGCGATAAAGAAACAAATTTATCAAACTAAAATGAAGAAACTGGGACAGTTAAAGTTTACTTATTTATTAACATTAAACATTAAAAACCAAATATAAAAGCAGGAACATGTCTCTCCACACAGTAGTACTGTTACTATTAATAATAATAAAAGTAATAGCAGCGATAGAAAACTAAAACTGGAAATATGGGGGGAAATTGTGTACATATTTTGTAAGTGAGCATGCATACACATGAATAACATAGATGGTACCTCTGTTAATGAACAAAAGGCCCACAGTGGTAACAGAAGTAACTTGAAACTGACAAAAGTAGTAAAAAAATTGTTTCTTGACAAATTAATGAAAGTCAGACACTGCTTTTAAATTGTTGTTCAATTAAAATGATGGTAGCTAAAACTTAGTAGCATTTTTGACCATAGAACTGATGTACCTTTTGTCTCATCTGTTCAAAGGCCTTTGTGGTAAATTCCAGCCTCACTTTTTTATGATTTGCTTTCCCCCTTGGTCTCACATGAAGACCTCCTTGATCTTGGAGTTCACCTTTACTTTCTGGACTTGATTGTTCTGGACTTTTAGTGACCATCTTGAATTTGTCTATTTTCTTCCTGCGGCCGCAGCCAGGGAGATTGGCTCCAGTCCTGTGTTTCAGAATAATCTGTGCAATTGTAGTCATCTTGGTCTGTTGTTTTCTTCTTCTGTTGAACATCAATTAAAAACAATCTCTGATTTTTGTTGGTTAGTTTTCAGTAAATTTTCATTTATTATTTTTGTCAGTTTCAGGTTGTTTCAATGACCACTGTGGGTTTTTCAGTCATTAACAGAAGGTACCAACAACTTTGTCCACATGTTAATGTTGAATGAAGCCATTCATGTCAAAATGAATGGAGCATGAATTTCACTGGATGTATCCCACTACTTCCAGTGTAACTGAAATAGTGTAGGTTGTTTCTCAAAATGAGAGCTGGAAAACAAAAATTCACATTAAGTGCAGACTCTGGCACTGTGGGAAAAGTGCCAACTCAGTTGTGTGTGTAAAGTTATGTAGCTGATATGTAAGGACGTTGTGTGTGTTTGAGATGAGTGAACTCTGGTCAGGAAGTCCGCTAACATGAGCTCATCTCTGGATCTGCAAATCCTCCTCGGTCTGAAGATCCATCAGCCACATGGCATAGAGGTCTGGATAGAATAACAGCAGAAAAACTGAGAAACACCACAGGTGATAGTAAAGAGAAACACTTAAAATACAACCTATAAGACACAATTACTTAATAAAATGTTCATATTTCATCTTTCTCTCCAGCTGTCAGTTTTCCCATTTTCCTCATTCAATCAGTTTATCAGACTATTTTCCTCCTGTCTCATGTTTTATCAGTCTGTCACTATTCTCAAACAGAGACATAATATCATCACAATCTCCCCAAAAATATTAAAATGTACATATGACATACTGAAAAGTTACAATGTAATGAATAAAATTAAGATTTGTTTTCTTTTAGAGTTTGGTTATTTTGAGATGAGGAACTGGATTCATCCTAGTAAAATCTTAGTATAAATATTAACCTTTTTCATCAGGTGGTGAAATGTCAAAAATGCCATATTTAGCAAAAATATTGTTTGGAGCTAAACGAACAGAAGAAATTATCTCTCCATCCTCATCAGTTTCAGTCCGTGTTCTTCATTCAGTTTTCCTGTCACTGAATGATTCCATTTTTTGTGAGAAACTTTCATATGTATAAAGTCATATCTAGCTTTGAAAATACAACCCCATGATTACCAGTTAATTACAAAACATCTTTCTTTACAATGAGTTTATTTTAACCATCCTATTGCTATTTCTCTCACTTTGGCTATTTCTGTAGCTGTTCATTGTGCTCTTGTCTAGTGTTTGTTAAGAAAAGCTTAGTTTTATTTTATCGAGAACCAAAGCTTTATGACGACAAAGATTAGCCCAGTCCAAACAAAACACGTTAATGCACACTCGTACCGTAACACAGGACAGCTCTCCTTCGAAGCTGGTCAAAACTCGACCTCTGTTCTTCCAGCTTGTTGTCTTTTCTGGCAGCGCGCTCTGCTCTTCTTGGTTTTTATTGGCGGTTGGCTCTGCTGCTCTTCTTCTCTGTAACATTAACAGTAGCGCGAGCAGCTACCGTAACTGCTGTCGTTGCGCGCAACACGCTTGGTAGCGCATTCTACTCCCTGCCATATGGAGTCTCCGGCTACCGTAATAACGATCTATATGAAAATTTTTTTTTCTCATTTATAAAAGGCTAAAATCGAGGACTTTTCCGGGGACGGCTTCAGCCGGGGACAGGCCACCTAAAACGGGGACTGTCCCCGGAAATCGGGGACGTCTGGTCCCTCTAAGGTAAACCAAGTTAGTTACTCTGCTGTGATGTGAGCTAATGAAAGGCAAGGATATGAACTGAGAAGTTGTTACCTCATAGCTTAAATTGTTTTGTTAAAACCTGTCCAATGCTGGACCCAGCTTTTTTTTTTTTTTTTTTTTTTTAAAGGTATTTTTGGCACTAGTGTCCTTTATTTGAAAAGGCTATGACAGGAAAGCAGGGTAAACGGTAGAAAGGGAAGACATGCGGCAAAGTTCACCAGGCCAGGAATCGAAACTGCAATGGCCACGTTGAGGACTAAGGCCTCCCTATGTGGGTTGTGCTTAACCCCTGCACCACCACAGCACCCCTGGACCCAGCTTTATCAGTGTTCCTAACCCAGGCTTGGAGATCCCAGACGAGGCCTCCCTTTCTGCAAAGGCACTTCTTGACCCAAAACACAATGCCCAAGGAGGAATAATCTACACTTATCCCTTTCTGACTCGTAAACAAGAAAAGTATTTTGCTTTGTACCTGAACTCGCCACTAATCTAATAGTCTGTGTAGGACCAAGTGTCTAGCCAGTCTGTTTTTTTTTTTCTTTTTTTTTTTTTTTTTTTTTTTTTTTTTTTTGGGAATAAGTTTACACACCCAGTGAAGTAGCTTCTATTGTATTAAACCTTTTCTGGCATCTGAACCTCGTTGCTGTGTGAATGACTGTGTGTCATTGCAGATTAGGTTTGCTGAATTTTACTGTTTGGTATTCACCTCTGGCAGCCCTGGGGCCAAAGGAAAACCATTAGGAGAAGTTTGAAGCTGACTAATGGAGGGGATCACAGGAAGTCTGAAGATGCCTTAGTCTTTGACTGCTGCACTATTATCAGCCATTTCAACAAGCTTTCATCTGCGTTGTATTTTAAACAAAATTGATTTTTTTCCCCTCATGTCTGCGAAGCTGAGCTCTGACTTTAGTCAATATGTTATTTAGGAATGTTCTGATCATGATGTGTTTTTTTTGTTTTTGTTTCTTTTTAAAATCAGTATTACCTGGTTAAAATGTTTTCCCATCTTTTCTTAACCTGTCACAATAACAAATTTTGCTGGCTGATATTGAGATAAACAATAATATTGTTGTGTTTTCTGAGACAATTTTCATGTAATATATTGATAATGCCATTATATTGCAGGTCCACCCTTTCAAAGATTAATACATTTTAATTTGTACAGAACAATTCACACTGGAACTGAGCGACATTGTCCATATCCCAAATTAACACAACAACCAAAAACGGTAAATGAAATAGATTATGAAGTCTCTGTAAACAAAATTACTGTTAAAATATTATCAGAATGGAAATGATCAAGCTCATTTTAATTAATAGTGCAATTAATTGCTTATTGCAACAAGCTGTAATCAGTCATATGCTGCTGTAGTCCATGTTTAACTCAGTTTAGAAGGCTTATTTACCGATTCCCTGTCATTTGTTTGTGAATATTTCCCTGACTTGGCGTTTTCAGCCTTCAGAAAGCCTATGTTGCTCTTGCTGACAATGCTTCTCATTGATCCAAATTGTAGACATAAGTAGATCACCTTAACTTTCTGTATTCCTCCACATTCTTTATAATGTAAAAATTATTTCCTTTCCCTCGCTTCTCTCAGCACCATCATGTTTTAAACAGGAAGGATAAGTAGAGGCTTAATGGATAAAGTATGAAGACATACTATGTGTGTTGGTGTGTGTGTGCAGGTTTGTCTGTCTTTTCCAATGATGGATTAGACTCATTCTAATCTGTGGATTCCACCACTGTCACATTATGGCAAATTGTCTGGGATAATGGAATTACATAAGAGTAACACGCCGGCACTTAATTTCTAAATGCAGGTCTGTACGCCCCACCCCTTTCGCAGACGGCAGCCCCCACTCAGATGAAAAAATCCAGCATTATCAGCATCTGTGCTGAAGTCCGGGTAGGCCTAATCTTTATATGCTAATTGCTAGCTTTAAATGTTCCTAATTACTTTATGGGATTTGACTGTGTGTGAGTGATCAAATACAATAGCCAATTTGGCGATCTGACAAAACAATGAGAAAGCTGTTAAATCGGGGGGCCTCCACCCAGTGAGTGGGGGGAGAAAAGATGAGACAAGCGAATAAGTGTGACAGGCAGAAAGGGGAATGGGGGAGAGTCTTCAAAAACACAGAGGAAGGCACATGAGGACAAGAAAGAGAGTGGGGAGTGTTTTCAAATGTGGGTTGAAGACTGTTGGACAAGAACAAAAAGGGGAAAGCAGGAAAGTGACGGGAACAGGGAGAGGCGTTAGATTGAGGTGAGAAGAAGAGATGTGGTGCTCACTCAACCAAGAGTTCCCCAGGGGGGCTAAAGCAGAGCACATCATCGACGGACTGGACGGCTTGTTTGTATTTACACCACAAACCAACCATTAGGAACCAGAACAGGTTTGGCATGTCAAATGCTCCAGATGAGAGGTGAAGATTTACAGTTGGGTTCAATGTTATCAAGGAATTCCTTTGGTGCATTTAGGTCCAGTAAGGAGTAGCCAGCATTTCAGTTCATGGATTCGGGTTTCTCCTCACGTCTTCAGGTAAACCATAATTTTGTTGCAATCCAGCTGCTTGTTTACTGGACACCAGTGACTCTGGCTCTGTCACTTTTTGAAACCAGGTCTCAGAGTGAAACTTTTCTGTAACACCCCTCATAGAGATGTGAAGTACTCCACAGGTGTAAAAGTGCACAGCTGTTAATGGACAGCTGTTGCGTTTATTGTACACGTGCACGGGCAAATAACAGAAACGATTGCAGATAGCATTTTGCTTTGTTGTGCTACTTAATTTGTTCAGTTAATATAACTTCTAATATGGAATATATGAACACGTACAACATGACGTCACAGCGGCAATGACTACTGTTGGTTTTAATTGTCAACATAATGCATTAAATCTTAATTTTATGTGTGATATATCAAAGAAAATGGGACGCAGTGCTTTAATAGTA
>NW_015113987.1:245853-256038 GCF_001443285.1 Poecilia latipinna | reverse complement strand
CATCATGGGTGTTCGGTATCGGTATCGGCAGGAAAAAACCTGATCGGCACATCTCTATTTAATAGTAATGGTCAACATTACAACAACTAGATAACAAGGGAGAAAGTATCACATTTCACAGGTCAGTAAATGGTTTTAATAAAACAATTGGGCTTTCAATTTCAGCTTCAGTCAATCTAATAGATTAACTCTCACCTTGCCCACCCACTTAGCTTTTGTGTTTATGTGAGCAACGGGATTTCACACCTTTGTTCGTCACGCATAGAAACGCATCTACCAGCTACGTACCGCCACGATGTGCTCCACCACCCCTTTAGGGCTGGGATGATCTGAAATTTATTTTCTGGTTCATCCGCAAAGCTACACTTACAATAAGCATCGACAACAGCGCAGCTGCCCACCATGTTCAGTCTATCCACTCACCTGTACAAATACAAATGCAGTGCTCTTCCCTGCCATTCATTCTGATAAAGGCAGCAGCTGCAGGAGGAATACAGCTGTCGTACTCAAGGCGTTGCACCAGTCATTTTAAGGATGGCTGTTGGTCCCCCGAAAAATTATAAAAACCAGGCATTATCATTCCTCATTAAAATCCTCCTAGACCGAACTTGAAAATTGGACCTTATCTTGCTAACACTTAACCTTTGTCAACAACTCATAGGTGGAAGTGAGAGTGCTGTGCAACTCAAATAATCACCCGGCCGGAACACGGTGCGCTACATAATAAAACATAATTTAATGAAGCTTCAAAGCAGATTAATGTACTTCGAGAAATTTTAATAATCAAGTTACTTGAATCATTTGAGGAATTGTTACACCCCTAATAAAAAACATAAGTAGGTCAGTTATGTTAGCTTGACACTTGTCCATAGACACTTTGACAGCGTCACTGTGTCTATGGATGCTAAGTAAAGGAATCATCTTTTTGCCCTCCAGTGTTGTCCACATGCATGAAATTTCCAGATGTAAACAATAACATGCGACATGGCTATATGTTACATGAACTACAGTCTTTCATTGGGAACTGCTTACTGTTTACTATGTGGTGGAAGCTAGCAGCACATGAACCTTCAAAATCATACTAAAATCACAGCGCCTAACTTTGGCAAATCAGAATGTACTTTTATAGGCATAAGCTTATTATCTACAAAAAAATGTATTGCCTTGGCTTGGAAAATGTCAACAGACCTAGTGCCACCCAGTGGTTAAAGCAGATGTCATCTAATTTGCCACTAGAAAGAATAATATATATTAAGAAAACAAAACGATATGTTTTTGATTGGATTTGGGATCCTTTAATTAATTTTATTAAGGACGTACACTTGTCAGAGGGATTGTTTGAGTTTTGATTTGTTGGAACCTGCAGTGTGCCATGTGTACAATTATATCCAACCTGGTTGTAATTGCTCAAATACCCCTGTTTTGAGAAGCTGTGTTTTAGCTGCTATGTTGGTTACTTTAACTTTTTATTTTGTTTTTCTTTTCTCTGATATGAGAAAGAATAATTACTGTCATGAAATAACTACAAAGAAAAGTTGTTCAGACTCGTACACAATTGTATTTTCATAGCGGAAAACCTCAATAAGAAATGTTTTATAAAAAACAAAATCACTGCACCATATTTTGGCCAGACATCAGACGACAGCTGACCAAAGTTGTCTCAGTGGACCTGCCTAGTAAATTTGGAACTTTTCCCCAATCAATATCTGAAAATAGCGCTAGTTTATAGGCAGAATTCTTGTTTAAATGCAGCCTTAACTTTGCCATATCTACCACGACTATTTGTCCGGTTTTATTTTTTAAACAAATTCCAAAAGCATTTTCAGTGAACAAATGGTAGTATGACTACAGAGCAAAATTAAACTGTGCAGTTGTCTTTTTTACAGATCATGTGAAACGAGCAGCAAGATGGAGGGAACAGTTAGAATATGTGTGACTGTAGAGTTAATGAGAGGAATGGTGAATGAAAACAAAGTGTGCAGAACGGTCGATGCGGACCGGTCTGCCTATGCAAGTCAAACGTTTGCTTCATCACTGATTATCCAGACATCACTTCCACTTCTCTCTCTGAAATCAGACAGTCTGACTCAGTCTCTGCTCAGGTGAAGCACAGATAATGATCCTAGCAACCAGGATGTTTAAGAGCTCTTACAGTCATAGCATAAAAGCTGGCATATCTTTTAAAAGACCTTATCTGCTCAAATATATTTGCTCTATCCAGTGCGTTCAGTAAATGTCCCTTACTCTTCCATCTTCCCCTTTTCTAGTTTATCATTTTAAAGTTAATCAGTAAATACAGAGAGTTGAGGTTAGTAAGCAACACGGAAAACCACACAGGAATTGTTTGTTTTAAAGTGTAAAATCACAGTTAATTCCCAACAGGGACTGTTGATTGAACAGGTCAAATGAGTTTGCATTCCTATTGTGATCTAATTTTCTCAAACATTTTTGCTAAATAATTTAGTAGCTACAGTTAAATCAGTAATATTTCTCGCTTCTTGTTAAACACTTAGGGGAGGAGGTAGAGAAGTGATGGAAATATTAAGTCTTCTCAATCCAGCCTGCAAGGGACAGATGAAGGGAGCAGTGTTTAATGCCCCTGGGCAGTGGGAATGATTGAATAGAGCTTATTGCCCGGGGCAGTTCTTTAGGTCCTGTTCTCAACCAGGCTCCCTGAGACTTGCTCTCCTTCCCCACACATGGCTGGAGCTGACAATGCTCCTTGCTTTGACCTCTCTGACAACTGATGCCCCACAGCAATACATTCATATGACGCTTATCAAATTTTTCTTTTTAATTAATAAAGTTGTGATAAATTCAGATGTAGAAATGAAACTAAAGAAATAGTTTATTAGTGGATAACATCACAATTTGTAGGGTTTGGTGCTTTTGTTGCTAAATTTGAGTTTTGGATTGTTGATGAAGCATATGTTGCACTGATCAACGGTCTTTTAAAAGGCTGAACTGGCGATTCCAATTTTGGCCAGTACCGATTTATTATTATTATTATTTTTTTTTCTTTTGTCTGAAAAGTTGCTAAATATAGCGACTCTCTCATGGGAAATAAAAGGGGACAATGACTGGTTTTCAGACCTTTGCGGTGATGGATAAGATCAGTATCACATGTAGGTATTGGCTGACTGTCGATCTCCCAAAATTAAGGAAATGGGGTCTAATTTATTGGTTATGAAGTAGAAGTATTTTATTTTTTTTAAGGCTTATGCCTGTACAGATCAGTTAACATACATTGTCAAATATTCAGACCTTCACCTTTGACTGAGTGTTTTATTAGTTCACTAATTGTTTTTACATATTTAGCTGTTATGTTTTTTTAATTACATAAATACAGTTACCATTAAAAATGTTAAGCTTCTAAAAAACAAAAACAAAACAAAAAAAAAACGGCTTCAGATCAGAACAGTGGAGCATGCATGTAAATTCACCAACTGAGTAGTTATCAAAATCCAAGCAGGATGGGCAGCTCTGGGCTCGGCTCCCATTATCTTTCTTGCTGTTGGAGAGGAAGTCAACATGTGTTTCTCCATATTGACCAAGGCGTAAAGCAAGTGTTGACACAGATGAATGCATGTTGATAGTCAGCTAGAGGGTCGCCAGCGTGTCACAGCGAGCTGCTGCAATGAAACTGAAACCCTGCGGCATTGTCGCATTAGATACTAGAGACATGTGCTCCAGGCTGATGCTTCGTTGTCTTCGACTGGCACAAAGCAGATTCCACTAGATGTATGCAGATGGAGGTGCTGGTTTTTCCAGACAAGTGTTTTTTTATTATAATTTTTCTTCTCAGATCTTCTTTTTGTGTCCACTTCCAGAATCTGGATAATAAGAACATTGTCTCCCGCTCTCTTCTTTGTTCAACTGTCTGCGGCTGCATTTATTCAGCCCAGCAGGAAATAATTACTCGTCCTCCATACAACACTTGAACTAAAAGAGGGCTTTCCTTCGCCTCATACTCTCATTCTTCATCACTCACTCACACATCATAACTGCATTTCTTCACAAAACACTTGAGTATGGAGGAAAATTTCTTATCATTATTCAATTAAGCAAAACCTAATTCCAAAAAATTATCAAAATGTTTTGAATTGTAAATATTTTTTTGTAATAGTGAGACAAATTTACCTCCATATACAATCAGACAAAAACTAATTTCAATTTTTGTAATGGAATATTTTATTTTTGAGCAAAAGGTATTGTCTTTTGTTATTGGCAAAACAAACTCTTATTTTTAACAGAAATCTTTTTCTACAATTCTCAAAGTTTTGGTTTTGATGCCGTCTTTCATTCAATATGTTTTGATCACAATTTTGTTTTATTGGAATTAGTTTGACTGAATGGTAATAAGACAAATATACCTTGTGGAATTTCTCATTCCACAAGCTCATCAAAATTCTAACCATTTTCATCACAATTTATTTTTTTAAATCAAAATTAGTTTTTATGATTGACTAATACTAAAACAATTACCTCAGTTAATTTGTTTCCATAACACCTACATAATATGGAGGTAAATTTGTCTCATTACAAAAAATATTTCGGTAACACTTTATTTGAAGGGGGTTGAATAAGACTGTCATGACACTGTCATAAACATGACATAACACCTGTCATGTTCATGAATAAGCCTTCATGAATATTTATGACTGTTGTCATAAAGTGTCATTCGGTAAATTATGACACTTTTAATACAAAGTTGACATTATTCAAAATGTCTTTATGACAACTTGACATTAACCAAGAAATCATTACTGATATAAATTTGTTATAAAAGTATTACTGATTGCACTTTAAAAATGAGGTAACTTTATGTTAAAGGTAAAGTTTAAACAGTCATGTTCATGACATGTGTTATGTCATGTTAATGAAAGTGTCATGACAGTCTTATTCACCCCCATTCAAATAAAGTGTTAGCAATATTTCATTACAATTATAAATATTTTGATGACTATTTATTTTTTTAATTGAAACTAGTTTTTGTTGGAATAATAATGAGACAAATGTACCTCCATACTTGAGCTCATTGTTTTGGACTCTGTAGCTCTGAAACAGCAGCTTGAGCTCTACTCCCCGAAGCTATGCAGCCAAACAGATGAGCGTCTGTCTTGGTCACGGCCCAGACACGGAACGAGGTGCTAACCGAGGGTGTCGGGCTGACTGAATGAAGAGCTTTTAAGCATGATGGTAGTTATTTCAGGGGCAGTCTCCCCAACTCCTCTCACCCCCCCTCCCCCTAGATGGAGTGAACTTTGGAAGAGTTGTCAATCATTGCTCTATTGTTTTGCAAAGAGAGAGCTAATATACTGTAAGCCCTCAGTGGGAAATGATTCTACACACACACACACACACACACACACACACTCTCTCTCTCTCTCCAACAATATTTTGGCAGCTGTAGGAGGTTGAAGCAGTTTCTGTACCTGGGGTTCACTTGTGCTGCTGCATCATTTTCAGCTCTTTTTGTGCTCTTTAGATGGCTCCTATTTGCTTTCTCTGATGTTTTTCACAGTTTCAGTTAAACTGCAATCTAATTGGCACATGCTTAGCTATATATTGAGTTATTTATATAGGACTATTTTAAAGTCGAGAGCACCACAGCTTAACATAAAGTGGAACACACACAGGGCAGGATGCTCAAGCTGTGGTAATGACTCTCAGGGCAGTGCTATGCCATGCCATTATATGTGGTCAGTTAAATATTGGTGGCTTTATCATGGGAGCTGCAACTTGTGTCATGGGACTGAGCCCAGTCAACTTGTGATTGACTTGGCTCTGAATCACACAGGGCGGCAAACAACAAATGCCTCCGCCATGCCCGCCCACCTCCTGCTGCAAATCTGAAGCTCTGACTTGGCCTCTGGTTATCAATCACTCATTCACACAACCTCTTTAAATAACCACTCCTTCTGCCAGACAGTTATTGCTGCTCCTGTGGGCTGACATACATTTATTCACAACTGGGTTTTTTTTTGTTTGTTTTTTTCCTTTGAGAAGCATTTCATTCTATAGAGATCCATGGTGTGGGAACTTGTTGCTCAATAACCTCAGAAAGTTTTTCTTAAGTTTCTAATGCAGTTTGATATTTAGATGTATTTTCAGTTCAGTTCAAAATAAGACCTTACTAAGGGGTCTCGTTAGATATCATGATTCACTTGATTCATGATAATCCCAAGAACATAAAAATAAAAATTATAGCAAAATCTAGACTTATTTCATGTCTAGATGAAATAAGTCTTGAAGACTGATTGCAAGAGTCTCTGTTGCTCTGAGCGCTTCACTGGCGGAGCAGATTTATTCCTAAAAGATATGTTTATAGAAGATAGGTCCGTGTAGGACGGCGAAGTCCTAGCGCAAAAATTCGAGCGATAGGTGGACTGAGCCTGGTGCTGGAAGGTTGGAGACCTTGTCCTGTTAGGCGACGGGGCCTGGATAATACTCGTGTTAAACGGACGGCGGAGTCCGGCGACGACAGGCGCTTAAATTCCGTAACAAAAGTATATTTTTATCTTTTTTTAAAAAATATTTTCTGTTTTTTCTTTTTCCAAAATCTCTTTCTCTTTCTTACTGTTTATTCAATGTTACATGTTGTTTTTATTTTGTTTTTTAATTATGTAAAGCACCTTGAAATGCCTTGCTGCTGAAATATGCTATGCAAATACAATTTGATTGATTGAGTATGGTTTACTGTGCTTTGAACAAGTATTTGTATCCTTAAGCTTTTTGCATTTTGATAGTGTTTTATTGAAGTTTAATGTAGGGCTAGATCAAATAAAGGCCACCAGAGCCAAAAAAAAAAATGTAGGTCTAGAGAATATAACTGAACAATGTATCACGACATAAGGGTTTGTAGCAGTTTAAAGCGTCTCTGTTGCTCTGAGCGCTTCACTGGCGTAGCAGATTTATTCCTAAAAGATATGTTTATAGAAGATACGTTTATAGTTTATGCATTTAAAGCCGGACCAATCACACCGCAAATGTTTTTTCACTCAAACTGGACACAGGCTGACCTGTATGGATATTTACATCAACCCCCTGTGAGGAATTATGATTCTTTCCAGAGTTTTTGATCAAGGTAGGACTTTAAACACCAAGCTCTGGTTGGCTCTGGTTGCGCAGCTCTATGTGAACTGCAGGGATAACTTGTAGCTTTCAGAGGTGCGCTGAATGAGCGGTGAGAATGATTTATATTTGTGAACAAAGAATTTTGTGTGGCTTTTCCATCTCAACACGCCGCCCAGCGCCCGGCTCTGCCTGCGCTGATAAAGTTTATCTATGTGTTCCCGGTTGGCCGGTGTGTTAGTTAATGAACTAGTGCTAACCTGATCATGCAGGTTCAGCCTGGTGAGGAGCTTTCACGCTCACCTGTCTGTAACGCATCACGCTGATTTTATATTATATTATTATTTTTAGTATTATTTTTCCGGTTACACAATGTATGAAACCGTATCAAATAGAGATGTGCCGATCAGGTTTTTTCCTGCTGATTCTGATTCCGATCACCCATGAGGGCCGATCACCGATACCGATCTCATAATTATTTTTTTTAAAATCATAAGCACTACCAGTTACATTATGTGGAAAAAGGAACCATGAATTCACCTTAATTTAGATAAAAACTTGTTTTTAATAACTTTTTTCAAGAAGAAAACTAAACAAAACAGGCATTGTGCAAATTGTACTGCTATTGGTAGTGCTATCTTTAACAGACTGATAACATATGAAGGCATAAAACCTCTCAACATTGCCAAAAAAATTCAAGTATAAAACTTAACATCCAAAGGCAAAACAGGTTCCATTACAATAAACAATCCAGAGTTACTGAATGAAAACGTCCTGTTAGCATGGCGGTTAGCTGATTACTGCTAGTTCTGATTGGCTGTTTCTGACTGAGTGGAGTAATTATGCAGATCAGGGAGGAGATCAATTATTTTTTTTAGAGATTATCTGTCTCATGTTAGGACAGCGAAAGTTTTAATACGTATGTAAAATTTATTTTTTTAGGTTAGATGCTGCAGCTTTAAGCAGGTTCGGTGTGAGAGTCACTACCAGGTGGAGCAGAAGCTCCGTCTGTGAAATATTACTACCTGTAGCGTAGCAGCGGTTCAACAGCGAGAGCAGAACCAGCGTCTGACATCGCAGCATGAAGACAAATAATTTTGCGGGTTATTTGTTTAGTTTTCTGACCGTCATTCTAATCCGGGTGAGTGTTTGTAGCTGTGCGCTGCTTTACCTGCTGTCTGGTCCTCCGTATATCTTTTTTACTGCAGTGAGCCTCGATGTAGCCAAACTCCGTCAAGTATGGCATTATTTTTATGTCGTATTAGCTTCGTTGTGTTGATGCATTTTGACCTGCTTCAATTTTCCGCAGCAACACGCAGCAAACTTCCCCATTCACTCAGTGCGTTATAGTTACACATCGCTTAGGATTTGTTGCTGCGCGTTTGCGCAGTGTAAAGGAAAGAGGAGACCAGCTGCACAGGCAGGCTGGAAATGAGCTGATCAGTATCGGCAACAAGAGCCAATGATCGCGATCACCGATCATGCACTTTTTCACGAAAATCGGCCCGATTATGATCGGTGACCGATCGATCGGCACACCTAGTTTTTATGCTATATTAGATTTGTCATGTTGATGCATTTTGACCTGCTTCACCCCACGTGCTTCAATTTTCCGCCGCAACATGCAAACTTCTCCATTCACTCAGTGCGTTATAGTTCCACATCGCTTAGGATTTGTTGCTGCGCGTTTGTGCAGTGTGAAGGAAAGAGGAGACCGGCTGCACAGGCAGGCTGGAAATGAGATGCAGGTGATCAGTTTGTGTGATCGGCAACAAGAGACCGTGATCGGCGATCAACGATCATATACTTTTTCACGGAAATCGGCTGATTATGATCGGTGACCAATCGATCGGCACATCTCTAGTATCAAATGCTTTGTCCACTTAATCAGACAGAGTTAATGTGCACGGCTGAGATCTGAGAAACTCGTCCCATAAACTCGACCAACCAGAATAGCTTCTGTGATGCTTATTAAAAACTCAACAGACACAAAATGGAAGAGCTACTAAAGCCACATTAGCAGCATTGAATTAAATCTCCTGTTTGTTGCGCATCTCTGCGTAGTGCAGCAGATTACCTCATCATGCAGGACCGGTCAAAGGCTGTATGAGGCCTGGAGCAGAATTTGATTTAGGGGTCCCTTTTGTTGCTAAAAACATCAGCACCTCTGACAGATGTGTTGGATTTAATCTGAGAGAGTGGGAGTAGTTTAATTGACCAACCTATAAAGCAATCAGTTATAATTGCAGTTTACTAATTTGTATTTGTGAACAAACAGAGTTCAAACTTAAAGATTAAACTCACAGAATCAGATTGTAGCTGTAGTAACAAAACAATCTAACTATGAATATTGTTCTTTGAACTTTTACAAAGTAAACTTGCCAACTCCTTAAAATCTTACATCTAAATGTTAAACAATTTGAAATATTTTAATTTATGTATGCTGAAATTGAATCAAATTTAGCAGCATTGATCATCTCAATAAACAAGTGTTATATTCATGTATATGTGGTCTGTGTTAAAATGTTAGCATTTATGGGGCCCCTGAAGCCTGGGGAGTTTATGGAGCCGCTGATGTAATTTGGATTAAACAAAAGTGCAAATAAATGATATTCATTTTAATTGTATATTTTGATTTGTTGTTTTTAAGACTAGTTGTGGGTGGTGCTTCGCAGGCGATGTTTCCCGTAACGTATAATTAAAGAGTGATATTTTTAAATTTCCTGTCACCTTAACATCTTTTAATATAAAAACACGGTGGACTGCCTCGTCACCCCGACCACTGGACTTAGCAAGTTTTCTGGGGGGAAACCATGGATTTTTTTTTTTTTTTTTTTTTTTTTTGAAAAAATTCCAAACTGGAGGTGTAAGCTTTCTTGTTTTGTCCACAGTTTCCTCTCCAGCTGTTATAAATTTTTTCCCTTCATTCCTCGCCTTTGTTTTTTATGTCTAAGCAGTTATGAGGCATGATGGCTAAACATGAAACTGCTCAGCAGGTTCTTGGTAGGCAACCAATGAGAGAGTGAGTTAGTTGATAACCACCCATCTTGCTTAGCTTGCTGTGAGAAATTGAGTACCTAAAGTCTTTCCTCTACTTGCATCTCCCAGAAT